>NC_083098.1:38938871-39238871 GCF_949774975.1 Lagenorhynchus albirostris | reverse complement strand
GAAGATGTTATCTTTCTAAAATATTTACTTGGCTGGAATGCTCTGTTGCTTAAACATTTTCACTTAGCACAGAATAAACCCCAAGTTTTAGCATAGCATTGAGAACTCTTTATAAACAAATATCAGTCTGTCTCTCCAACTGAATTATAAGTTCAAACTACGACTTACAAGGACCTACATCATCCACCTCCCTCCTTTCCCCTGCCAGCGTCCCTGATCTCATTCTCTACTGCCTTGGACTCACTGTCCACTGTCCAGCCACACTGGCCTCCTTACTATTCCTCAACCATGCCAAGCACAGTCGTGTCTCTGGGACTTTGCCCCTACTATTCCTTCTGCTACAGAACACACCCTCCCACCCCATCTCCACTGTCCCACAACACACCTTCCCACCCCATCTTCACTCTCCCAGATATCCAATGGCTTGTTTCTCACTTCAAGGCTCTGCTCAATCAACATCTTAATAAAAGGGACATCCCTGATCACCTACCACATTCCCTCACCTCTTCATCTTCTGGTATTCTCCAAAGAATTTACCACCACTAGACACTCCATATATTTACTTATTTATCCATCTCTCTCACCCACGAGAATGTAAAGTACGTAAGGGCAAGAACATTGTTCTGTTGCTACTTCTTAGAACAATGCCTTCAACTTAGAGGGTGTTATACAAATATTTGCTGAAAATGAATGTATGAATCCTTTGCACTTTCACACTACCCTCTAGTCACACCAGAGGCTGCCCCTCCAGAGCACAAGTTCAAGCCCCGTGCCTTTTGAACCTGTTCCCAATACCTGGGCTGTCCTTTCCTCATTCCAGCAAAATCCTCTTCCCCCGAGTCCAGCTCAAACGCTGTCTCCTCATTCAGGCCTTCCACAATTTCTCCTCTATATTCATATTGCACTTGATTCTTTTATCATAATTAACACACTTATAGTCACTACATGTTTATCTTCCTAGATAAACTGTACGTTGCTACTGAACAAAGACTTCTACTCACCTCTGTATCCGCATGCCCTAACAACAAACCTATAAGGCTCTCGGTGTTTACTGAAACAATTTATTTTCTGAGTCCTATGCTGTCCTTGCTTCTGCTGTGTCCTACTCCGACAGCATTCTATTTCCCTCCCAGAAGGCATGTTTTGGAAGCACCAAACCTAAGAACAAATAAACACTACCTTTTTGGGACAATGACCTATAGCGCCTATTCCCTTTACAATTACAGTTTTCAAGTTAAGCTTTGTTCATTGAGTGGCTGTCCTGTTGCTGCGTTTGCTTATGACTGTGCGCTGGACCATCTGCTCCATGTTCTGGTGATGCTCCCTAGTGACAAACACGGTGAAGGTGCTTCAAGGACTTGTGAATGAGAAACCTTGCCTGCCATATCAATAAACAAAAGATGTTGCAGCCATCAAGCCATCATCCCCGCTGGTGAGCCCTGAGAAAACTCAGGATGGAAACAGGATATCTGCCATCAAGCAGTCAAACACTGCGGCCATCCCCAACGGTGCGTTTTGAGGAGACTCAGGATGAAAGAGCACAGGGTACTGGCCCTAACTAGCTGAACTGAATATCAAAGGAATGATTTTAATGAGTCCAGACTTTTGCATCTTCCCATACATAGAAAAGCACTGAATTCTTTAACTGAGATATCTGGTTTTCTTTAATTAACAATATTTTTTGTGGCCTTCTGACTTTCCTGGTCTTTGTTGCAAAAACTACATATCCTGGTTCCTCCCCCTCCCTCTTGGGAGCCATCCCTCAGACTGATCCCCGAGCCTGCCTCCCGGGCTTAAAGTCCTCAGAAAGTCTGCTAAATAAAACGTAATTCTCAAATTTTACATTGTGTTACATTGAGTTTCTAAATTCAGTCCTAGATTTTCTAAATTATGTGAAATATATTTTATAACTGAATATAATAAATTTATTTTTTAAATTGAAAAGCATGGTTAGGATTTCTTTAATGTTTATTCTAATATTTACTACTTGATGAAAATTATTTTACAGAGGTTTGTCTAAACATGGGAAAATTCACTCACTATAATTTCTAATTATGACCAAACTTGAAAGGCAATGGCCTTTCAACATCCACATCTTATTGTTCAATATTCTTGAAAATAGAAAGCCACACTAGTCCTTGTGGACACAGCGCTATCAGCTAACCAATCTCTTAATGGCACAGGGAACAAAACGCTTCACCATTACAGAACTCAAAGGATACAAATCATAGTTGGTTCAAAAAGTCTCTTCACTGTTCCAGTTCTATCCCAGCTTGGAGGGTGGGAAATTACAATTTGTGAATCCAGGTTAGTGACGGACACATTTCCCCATGGACCAAATGTTTGATATTTTGCTTAGGAAGGGTAATGAATACACAAGGGAAAATGGAGAGTTTCTTTGTAAAATGCCGTACAACTGCTTTCATTTAGATAATTACTTTTACCTTGTCTTTTCTTAGTAAACGGTTTTCAGAGTCGGTTATTTCAGAACATCACATCAGAACAAAGTGTTTTTTCTGTTTCTGTTTCAATTTTATTGAATTTAAAATATCTTTGTTGTCAACCATTAGGCTGTCAAACTTCTGTCAATTTTTGTTCATCTGTTTTTAAAAATTGTCCAGAGTTCAGTGGGTAGGACCCCCTTTCCAGGAATGGGTGTGCCCTAAGCAAGGACTTGTGACACTCAGTTCCATGTGGCTGACTTCCTCTCCACCAGGGGCCTCATCTGATGGGTCATTCCTGGTTCTTACATATTTGGAACAGCTCCTCTTCCCTAAATCAGCCCTCAACCTCTCTGGTCCCTGAGGCAGACTGCTCCTTGTTATGGAGATGATGTATCAATTTCTCACAGACAGATGTGCTTAAATATATTTATTAATAATATATTTTGCTATTTTAAGTGTCTGCATTTGGTTCTGACACCTAAGCTTGCATTTTCTCAGAGTTGACAGAAGAAAACAAAGATGAAGTTTTCTTAGCTTTCAGGTGTTAAAAGTTGCAGCCTCAGCATAGGACAAACATAATTAGAAAAAAAATTTACTGACAGAGCATAATCCTCCTTCCAGGCATGAATCAAGAAGAGCGTCTGATGGGAAAGGCAGAATTGGAGAGGGAACAAGAGTCAGACCTTTGTAAGGGCTGCTAGACTCGGGCTTGACTGGGTGGATAGGCGAGGGAGTGGAGGCAGTGTTCGATAGAACTCTCTAGGTTAACTTTGGGAAACCCAGGAGTAGAATAACTTGTGTACTGCTTTCTGCCTGGAGATCTGAGAGATGGTCAGTCCCACCCTGAGCTCCTGTGCCACTAGGACCCCAGAGAGTGGAGGTGTGTATACGGGGCTGCCAGGAGTAGCAGACCAGGCTGAGGCATCCTCAGAGAGAACCCTGCCCCACAGCAAGCACCCTCCTGTGTGGCTGAGATAGGGCCCACCGGCCTCCCCTGACAGAGGCCTGCAAACATGAGTGGGCCTTGCCTGTGTCAGAGAGAGGGATGGATTCAAAGATTTCAGGTTCAGAACAAGAAAGTGTTCTGTGACAGACACCCATGGAGATGTGGTCAACCAGCACGCACCAGGGAAGAGAAGTGACACCATCCAGGGACTGAAAGGGACCACATCTCAGCAGATGTCAAGGACCAACCATTTGCCCTGGAGTTAAGTCGACCCTGTGTAATCGAGAGAGGGAAAATACTGAATTTCACTGAGACTATTCCTAAAAACAAGTTTGCACTTAAGACTGGCAATTCCAAATCAACTTAGGTATTTTAGGACTCATACTGGAAAAATACGGTATCAAACAGAGGTTCAGGGGAGCTGTAGAAGTGTAAAGTTTGTGACCTGGGTACGTCTACTAGTCATTGGATTATAAATTGACTTCCGGGGATGTTTCCCTAAATATGCCGGCCGGTTGAAGTGTCTGCTTTCTTTGACAGCCATATTTATTGGCATAGCTAAATCCATGGCTGTTTTAGCTTGTCTGACTTTTAATGAGCTTTATTTGTCTAAGTCCAAGCTGGAGAGATGCACCCACTCTCAGGGTACTGGCAACCATGAAAGGCAGAATCTGCAGAGCTGAGGACAGAATCTGACATGGTGACATGTCTCAGATGAGGCTCTCCTGGGGGTCACATTAATGTGAGCACTTGGATGGAAGCCCTGAAACCGAGAGCATAGAGGCTCCGTCTTTCTTATATTTTCATCAAGTATCCAGATTAAAATAAAAACTAAAATTAAATTAAACTAAAATTAAATTAAAAAAAAAACTAAAAATAGAACTACCATACGACCCAGCAGTCCCAATACTGGGCATATACCCTGAGAAAACCATAATTCAAAATGAGTCATGTACCACAGTGTTCATTGCAACACTATTTACAATAGTCAGGACATGGACGCAACCTAAGTGTCCATTGACAGATGAATAAAGAAGATGTGGCACATATATACAATGGAATATTACTCAGCCATAAAAAACAAACAAAAGTAAGTTATTTGTAGTGAGGTGGATGGACCTAGAGTCTGTCATACAAAGTGAAGTAAGTCAGAAAGAGGAAAACAAATACCGCATGCTAACACATATATACGGAATATAAAAAAAAATAGTATTGGTGAACCTAGTGACAGGGCAGGAATAAAGACGTAGACAGAATGGACTTGAGAACACGGGGAAGGGGGAAGGGTAAGCTGGGACGAAGTGAAAGAGTGCCATTGACATACGTACATTACCGAATGTAAAATGGCTAGTGGGAAGCAGCCACAAAGCACAGGTAGATCAGCTTGGTGCTTTGTGACCACCTAGGGTGGTGGGATAGGGAGGGTGGGAGAGAGGGAGATGCAAGAGGGAAGAGATATGGGGACATATGTATATGTATAACTGATTCACTTTGTTATAAAGCAGAAACTAACACATCATTATTGTAAAGCAATTACACTACAATAAAGGTGTTATACTCCAATAAAGGTGTTTTTTTTAAAAAAAGGAAAATATGTGGATCGTTCCCTCAGGACCTCAACTGGTAAACACTCTGCACATTTACTTCACATTCTCATTTTACGGTAGATAATAAAAATAAAGTTAGCTGTTTCCAGCCCTTCTCTGATCCTCTGTCAGAAATAGAAACTGTCAGAGATGAAACAGTAACACATAAGTAACCCTGGCATCTTTCAGCCCCTTAAAGGAAATTCTGAAGTATAGAAAGAAAACAACTGAAAAATCAATGGTCCAGTTCATATTTTAAGTAACGAAGAAGGCTGAAGTAGACTCTTCCAGATCATCACCCTATCGTATATAAACTACCCAGGCGTGTCCCCACACAAATCCCTGGCTAAATCTGCAAGGGGCAGTACCGTCTCCTCAAAGGTTCCCACCCCTCGTTCCAGAAAGCCTAGATTTATACCAGAGGGAAAAATTTAATTAAGGGATTAAAATAAAAGTCATTAATAGCTGCTGAACTAAATGTAGACACCAGGTGCTATTGAAAGAAGAGCCCTTCTCTGTTATCTTTGTAGGATGCATTGTTAAGAGACATCTGGAGATGCTCGCAAATAAGGCATTGACCTCTTTGGGATGCAGCAGCATTCAGGTTAGTGACACGGATGAAGTGACCAAAAGATGTAAGGTCTGTGGTGTATTTCAATAGGAAGAAGGAAAATATATCAGAAAACAAACCCATAAAGAGGCACTTAACACAGTACCCAAGATATATGATCTGTTAACAGAAGAACAGACCTTTAAAAACTGTCCTAGAGATGGTTTGCGCTATTAGCCGCGTTTTGACAAATTCTGTGTACAAAATTGAATAGGAAGTCATTAAAAAAAAATCATGCTTGGGTCCCACCCTCAGATACTGTTATGTAATTGGAATGGTGTATATAGCCTGGACATTAGGATTTTTAAAGTTTCCCAAGTGATTCCAATGTGCCCTAAGGTTCAAGCACCAGTGGAAATCATTATATTAGACCATACAGTGTTTTGTTTCTATTCAACCAACATAGCATTTACCAACCCATTCTATAATAATATTTTCATTAAAAGCAAAAATTAAAATCACTTATCAATTAAATATAGTGGAATGGGAACATGCAGTGTAGAAGACCTGGGCCCACAGCTCTGCCAGTGTATTTACACAGGCTTAAATCTCCCAGATTTGTCTGGATCTGGGCTTCATCAGCTATAAATGAAAAGAAGATTCACGACCAACAGATTTGTTCTCCTAGCACTGTGAAGTATTGTCTCATTTAAACTACACTGTTTTGTGACTGTTTACTGTTTATTACAGATGAGAAGACGAACTCAGAATATTCCAGCTCACATAACTACTAAGTGTGAAAATGAGGGCTTGAAATCTGGCCTTGCTGCCCCCAGGTGGGACAGTCAGATTCATCCCACTAACATCTTGATGCTCTCAAGAGGCCCCAAGAGCCTTAAGATTCTGTAGGACTATCAGCTACAACTATGATCGACACTACCAGTTGCTCAAGGAATGCATCATACTGGGGTAAAGGATAGAAAGCAGTGGCACATTTTATTGTTTTTCAAGAAGGATAAGTGTTAAACACTACCAAGTGTTAAACACTACCAAAAAAATTCTTCTTAACGGGATTTAACCTCTCCTTATACCCAAGGGCTTAAAAAATACATGAAACCCAATTGCACAATGTGACTCAGCAAGAAAAGCCACCAGACAAATTAATAACAAAATCCAGGTCAAAAGAAATAAGAAGAGATAACAATCCTGAAAGATGCCTAAGTTAAAAAACTAGTGAGATCCACTAATGTGCAAAACTTATCTTCAATGAAAATTTCGTAATTTTATATTTTCTGAAATACTGATATAAAACTAATTAATATGAGAAAAAAATTTCTTAGAGAAATTTAATTAATATAAGAGAACCTAATTAATTATAATTAATTAATTATATTTAATTAATATAAGAGAAAAATATAATAGAAAGATGACTAGAAAATAGAAGACCATAGGAATTATCATAATAAGACCATGGGAATTATCATAATAAACAGTTATAATATTTTCGTTATACATAATGGATAGATCATTTTTCTCAAAGGAAACACAAACCAAAATATTTGGTCTAAGATCTGAGTATAAAAAGTTTTTAACAAAGCAAAGTAAAAAATAGATATACTTTTCATGCTGAATCTCATTTTAAGTAACTACCAACATCATTAAACACTTCTGCCTAATAATAAATAGTCAATTCCTTGTGAATCTTGTAGAGAACTGGTGAAACTTGTAGGAGGGCACAAAAAAATAAAGGGTACACTGGGAAATAATCATCAGGTAAATGCATTATTTCCCTTATGTCTAATCTGTCTCACAGAAACTACTCAGACCTCTTCATGGCAATTCATCATTCATTCACCTGACAAAAATTTATGGAGTGCCTAAAAAGCAATTCTGTTAAGTAAGCACGGAGGTTACAAGTGCAAACAATGACACTCATGCACCTCTCAGTCTGGTAAGGAGGAGGAACATTAATCACCCAAAAGAGTGAGCACATAATTACACACTGACGTAACTGCAGTGAAAGTTGGTAAGACAGTCCTAGGACAGCATATAACAAACCATCCTCATGTAATCTCTTGGGTCAAAGAAAGATAACTAAAGAGTGATGAGATCTCTTTGAAGAGAAACTCAGGTCTAAGTATACAATCCAGGAGGGAAAAAATCCTGGCAGAGGTAAGCAGCCAATGCAAAGGCCCTGAGGCAGGAGGAAACCTGGTGTGTTCCAGAGCAGGGAGCCAGGAAGAGAGTAGGCAGAGGCCAGATCAGATGGGAATTTTGATCAGGCAAGGGGACTTTTTTTTTTTAATGTTGAGCCTTCTTTTAATTATTTTTATTTTTGGCTGTGTTGGGTTTTCGTTTCTGTGCAAGGGCTTCCTCTAGTTGTGGCAAGCGGGGGCCACTCTTCATCGCAGTGCACGGGTCTCTCACTGTCGTGGCCTCTCGTTGTGGAGCACAGGTTCCAGACACGCAGGCTTAGTAGTTGTGGCTCACGGGCCTAGTTGCTCTGCGGCATGTGAGATCTTCCCAGACCAGGGCTCGAACCCGTGTCCCCTGCATTAGCAGGCAGATTCTCAACCACTGCGTCACCAGGGAAGCCCAGGCATTGGGACTTTTAAGAGCTTCCTGGGTTATTCTAGTGCACAGCACATTTCTAGAACCAGTGAGAGCCATACCATATTAGACCATAGTTTTTTTCTTTTCAACCAAGTTAGCATATATCAACTTAATCTATAACTTTATTTTCATAAACAAAAATCCCAAAAATCCCCAAAATTAAGTGTAATGGAATAGATGGTCATTGGAACTTAGAGTCTAAAATCCTGGGCCCCTAGATGGTGGTAGGAGCAGAACAGTACAAGATCTGTGGTTTGTGAAGATTGCTGGCTTCAGTGTGGAGGATGACTTGGAGGGCAGAGATGTGAATGTGGAGCCCAGCTAGGAAGCGACAGTGTCAGTATAAGGAAAGAAATGACGGTATGGGCATCGTTGCATCTTGCCTTTCTTATCTGTAAAACACAGGGAGTGGGAGAGAGCAATCCCTAAGGACCCTTTCAGCTTATAAGCAGACACAAAAGGAGATGCTGTGATTGGAGAAGGCTATCTTATAGTCCAGATCACATCCCCAAAACAGGAAATGACAGCTTAGGGTGCTTGGAAGGTAAACTTCCTCTCTATCATTCCCACCAGCATTAAATATGCTAAAACTAATTTTTTTTAATGCCTTAACCCTATATCTTCCTCTATCTACTGACACTTTTCTCAGCTCCCCATGACAGCAAACTGTATGAAATAGAGCCTCCACTGTAATTACAAGATGATGGACACCATATTAACTGGAGTTTGTGGAAAGAGTATATTTGGCTAGAAAAGAAAACATCCTTGGTTTAAAGCCTTAGTAAAGATAAAAATAAAAGTCTTAAGACTATTTTGGATTATAAATTTTGCCATTATGCAAAATTACATACATAGACATTTTATTAACAATAAATTCCTTATTTAACTCTGTTCTCCCTTCTTTATGCAACATCCACAATAGGGCTTTGCAGATAAGGAGTGTACAGAACAGATGTGCTCCACAAATGAATAAGCAGGACTATTTACAGATTTTTATTCCCGTTGGAGTGTCTCTTTCCTTTGGGAAATTTGGTTTTGATTTTATAATTTTTTTTCTTTTTTTGCTATACGCGGGCCTCTCACTGTTGTGGCCTCTCCTATTGCAGAGCACAGGCTCAAGATGCACAGACTCAGCGGCCATGGCTCACGGGCCCAGCTGCTCCGCAGCATGTGGGTTTTCCCAGACCTGGGCATGAACCCATGTCCCCAGCATCGGCAGGCGGACTCTCAACAACTGAGCTACCAGGGAAGCCCTTAATAACTTTTGATAATATTTGGCCTTTTGCAATGTTGGTGTTATGTCATTTTCTCTTTCTTTTCTTTCTGAAACTTCAATTACAGGTTAGATCCTTTGTTCCAGTGTTCCCTTTGTTTTATATTTTTTTCTGAATTTCCTATCCTTATACTTCTCTGGACCCCAGTCTGTCCATTTTTTACTCTCTTATATTCTAATTTATTACTTTTTCTTCAACTGTGTCTAATCTGCTCTTAATGCCATTTATTGAGTCCTTGATCTCAGTTATGACAATCTTATTTTCAGAATATTGGCTGATTTCTCTTATAAAATTTTTATTGAAATATATTTTATCTATAATGTTGTGTTAGTTTCAGGTGTACAGCAAAGTCATTCAGTTTTTTATATATATATATATATATATATATATATATATATATATACTTTTTAGATTCTTTTCCATTATAAACTACTACAAGATAGTGAGTATAGTTCCCTGTGCTATACAATAGGTCCTTGTTTCTTATCTACATACATACATATGTATGTATATATATATGTGTGTGTGTGTGTATGTGTATATATATATATATATATATATATATACTAGTGTGCATATTTTAATCTCAAATTCCTAATTTATCCCCCCCCACACCCCTTTCCTCTTTGATAACCATAAGTTTATTTTCCATGTCTGTGAGTCTATTTCTGTTTTAGAATTAAGTTCATTTGTATTATTTTTAAAGATTCCACAAATAAGCAATATCGTATGATATTTGTCTTTGGCTTACTTCACTTAGTATGATAATCTCTAGGTCAATCCATGTTGCTGCAAATGGCATTATTTCATTCTTTTTTATGGCTGAGTAATATTCTATCATGTACATATGCCACATTTTCTCTATCCATTCATCTGTCAATGGATACTTAGGTCGCTTCCGTGTCCTAGCTATTGTAAATAGTGCTGCTATGAACATTGGAGTGTATGTATATTTTTGAATTATAGTTTTGTCTGGATATATGTCCAGGAGTGTGATTGCTGGATCATATGGTAGCTCTATGTTTAGTTTTTTAAGGAACCTCCATAGTATTCTCCATGGTGATTCCTTTTATTGTTGCCAGCTCTGTACTGAAATTCTCTTTCCTCTAATTTATTGAACAAATCAATCACAGTTGTTTTAAAGAGAGTGTATCTTTGATAATCTCCAGTGGATATATTTCTATTTTCTCTTTTCCCTCACTCTCTCTCTCTTCTCTCTCTCTCTCTGTCTTTCTCAATTCTCAGTTCCTTTTGGTCAAGTTTTCTAATCTCCTGCTAATTCTGGTAACATTTAATTAAATCCTGGAAAATTATAGAGATAATTTGAGGTGCTAGAAGATTATATTTTTCTCTAGCAAGAATTTAATTCTCCTTCTAAAAGGCAAGTATATGTTACATTAATGCATCTAGCAATTGAACTGATTTGAAGCAATTTGTGAGGCTTGACCTTCTTCATTACTAGTTCTAGAGTACAGATTTTCTGGAGTTTCAGCCAGAAACCTGGTTGGTTGGCATGGCCCTTCCTTCTGGGGTTTCCAATTTATAGAAAAACAAACAAACAATAAAAAACAAAAAAACCCTAAAATGAAGCAAAAAGAATGCCCAGTTAATTTTGAACTTTGAATTACTAATATTATGTGAGGCATATTATGCTAAAATTTTTTTGTTTGTTTTTTTTCTGAAATTCAAAGCTAACTGGCATCTTGTATTTTATCTGGCAGCCTTGTTGGACCTGATCTTCAATTTCCCATTAGCCGACCCTGTGAGATTTTTGCAGCTTCTGCTCAGTTTCTCTTTTACCAATTTCTATTTAGCTTCTGCTTTGGAAATGGCAAATACCTCATGGTGAAATTTGGGGCTGAATACTGGGCTTACCACTGAGCTTCCTTTCTTAATCTGATCTCTTAAGTCTTCACACAATTGTAACTATTTTTCTAGGAAATTTTGTTCTAGACACCAGTAATGAAATAGAAATCTTAGGTTAGCCAGGATTCAAACTTCAAATACACTTATTAAAGTTACTATTTTTGACTAATTGTTTCATTATTAATAGCAATATTAATACTACTAATAATAGAAGATAACATATTGAGCACACGATGTGTGCCTGGTAATATTTTAAGTGTTTTTCATAAATTAACTAATTCTCACTATCTGTATGCCCATTTTTCAGATAAAGTATTAAGCAGCTGCGTGAGATGTTTGCTAATGTCTGAGAAATACAACCACAGAGAAATTAGAAAACATTTACTGCTCTCAACTGGAGCTTGCCATGGTGCCTAGTACTAAATTTTCACTCAATGAATAATAAATTATGGTCATTAGATACTTTTCTATTCAGGTAGCACACATCCCATTAGCTGTTTGAATTTATTGGCCTCGGTAATGCCTGCCTCATTCAGAATCTTAGTCTTTAAACAGCATTATACTTTGGTTGGTGTGTTTCCCCAGACGATTTTAGAACCATGTTTTTTAAAACCCTGTTTTAACAGCAGTAGACCAATACCCCAAACACATGAAAGTTACTTACTCTGGTTGAAGAAAATTAGAGTGACACAACCCACCCAATTATCTTTCCCTCTCTCCACTGTGGACTGAGAACCATCTAGAAATTTCTAGGACTCTGGGACAGCACATATTTTTGAAAAATGTCTACTGTCAGTCCAACCTGATTGGTCTAGAAATTTTATGATAGTAAAATATGATTCCAGCTCATGGGCATAGCTGATTGATCAGGACTGGGAACCTGATGCAAGCGGAGCCTAACTCTCCTCCAGTGTTTGGGAAAGTAAGCTGAGGAAAGAGCTGAGCTTTAAAGCATAAAGGAACTAATTCTCAGTCCTTTCACAGATAGCTTGGATTTTTCTCAGGAGTTTCCTGCTTGGAAACATTGATTCTTTACTTATTTCTACTGAGGGAAATTACTAGAAATTTATTATGAGGTCGCTCAGATGGTAGGCCTCTTGAAGGGCCCAGGCCATGTGCTTTTGTCACGGGGCACCCTCTGCAGCAATGATCGTAGTTGTACTCATGTTTGTTGAGGACAGAGCAAAACCCTGGAAGAAGGTGACTCTGCACATCTCAATTATAGTAGCAACTGGTCTAAGTTCAGAAATTCTAACTTATCAGTGCGCTAGATCTCTGGTTCTTCAGTTAACTTCAGAGGGTGTCATGCAATCTCTCTGGTCAGAAAGAAAAAAGATTTTCTTTTGTATTTATTTAAAATGTAGAAAAGAGATGACACAGAAACAAATAGAAAATAGTACAGGTTCACAACTACAGAAAGTCAAAAAATCTGACTAAAAAAAGAAAGATGAGGGTGAGAGAATTTTTAAAGAACTATAAAAAGAGTGGAAATCTTTATCTTCTGAGGGAAATGGAGGTTCAGTCCAATTTTTTTTTCTCCAAGAAAGTCTGGTAGCTGAAAAGGAAGGAAAGAAAGAAAGACGAGATGAAGAGTGAGAGAGGGGGAAAGGAGGGAGTGAAGGTCTTTAGAATCTACAAGTTTCACAAAAGTAGCATGCAGATACTTGAGAAATCATCAAAGCAGAGGTGACTTGAAGTAACAGATGATTCAAGCAGGATCGTTCCAATAGAACAGTGATATCATCAAAGTAGGAGAGAGTAAAAATCAGTACAAGGATAGCAACTCTGCTCTTCATCCTAAAAGTCATCTTGGGCACATAGGGCCAAAAATGCTGAGGGCAGAGCTGTGTAGATTGCATATGGGTGAATTTGGCTCTGTCAGTTAACCAGTTTCATTTATATCAGGTATTTTGATGGCAATGAACATGGATTTGGAGCTAGAGATCTGAATTTAAAACCCAACTTTTTGAATGTGTTTTCTTATTTGTAATATGTAAATAATAAAGTTTATCTAGTGACATTTTTTTACATCTGGTAGTTATGAACCAAGGTAACCAAAGTCATGAATCTGTCCCTGAAGAAAAATTCCTTGGAAGGGCTGGATCTCTGATGCTATATGAAGTGGGGTCCCATTCTCTCTGCTGGTAATGGGGACATCATACCCAATGTTCCATGGTTACTAGAAGACCCATTTTAAACAGTAATATTAAGAGAATCTAAAAAATAAAACACAGGAATATATATAAAATGAAACAGAAACAGACTCAACAAACTAGTGGATACCTGTGGAGAGAAGGAAGGGAGAAGGGCAAGACAGGGATATGGGATTAAGAGATATTGGTTTTAACATTTCACGGAAAACCCCGAATGAACTTTTTGGTCAACCCAATACAAACTACTATGTATAAAATAGATAAGCAACAAGGATCTATTGTACAGCACAGGGAAATACAGCTATTATTTTGTAATAACTTCAAATGGAAGTTATTTATAATCTATAAAAATATTGAATCACTATGTTGTACACCTGAAACTAATATATTATTGTAAATCAATTACACTTCAGTTAAAAATATAAATAAATTTTAAAATAAAACATTTTAAAAAGAGATTCTGACTGAAAAATTTTCATATGTGAAGTGCGTTTGTTCTGCAGCATTCAAAAATTAGATATAAATAAAGATGACAGAATCTATCAAAATGAAATAGTGCAGACAAATCTGTGCATAATGCTCCTTGTTTTTTTCATTCTTTTCTTTTTTTTGTGGGTCAATCAATATTTTTGTAGATTATACTCTATTTAAAGTTATTACAAAATAATGGCTGTGTTATATCCCTGTGTTCGTGCTTTTCTATTCCTTACTCAACAGAGCATTTTAAAGTGAACTACACCCAAACAGTACATTTTCAGGTTACAGAGGCCAAGAAAAACAACTCTTTAAACAGGAGAGTGTCACTTCAGAAAAATACTACATGGGGGAAAGAATAATTCTACTTGAAAAACTCAGGAATAAGACCAAAAGAATATAAATATATTTCCTCAGGCAGACTCTGTAGGCACATTATTTATTTTACTTTCTCTTTCACAAGGTAAGGAAGTCAGCCAAAGAAGAGATTTGCTTTATTTTTCAACTTAGGACTATGTATACATTAAAATGGACATACTGCTGTCTTCTTTGAAGAATTCTGGTATGATTATCATGGAGTGGTGTCTTGTCGACCAAATAGCCTTTGTTGTATTTGTTTTCTGCAGGTGATTTCTCCACCCCACCCACATTTTAAGTAGAAATGTTGATGCTGCTTTTGTGCCTGCAGAGCCCTCCAGTCATCAGATGGGAGTATGAAAAGTCAAGGATATTAACTTAATAGGTTACGCTTCCGCAGCCCCTTCATTTCTCAAATTTGTTTCCGGCATGAGGCAGCAACAGATTCTCCACTGCTGCAGTAGGAGACCAAGGAAATTGCTTTTTAGCTCTTCTCTGTTGCCCAAGGTCATTTCCCAGACTGTTGGTATCCAATTTGGATTATTCTGTAAGCAGCCCAAATGTCAATCAAATAATAATTTATACAGTGACATATATTAGGATAGACATGGAAGAGAAGAAGCTGATGCCAAAGAAATAGCTACAAAGCTGATTATTATAGTTATAAAAGTCATCTTGGGTACTAGGGCCCAAAATGCTGAGGGCAGAGCTATGGAACACTGTACATGGATCAATATACTTGCTTCAATTAACCAATTACATTTATATGAGGCACTTTGGTTATTGTGGTTTCTTCTCTAACTCATCCTGGAAATATTGAAACATGGTTTGGAACTAAGGTTCCAATGAAAAGAAAAGTCTTTTGACTGGCATGACTAGCTATCTTGTAATACAAAATCAGAGAACACCAGAATAATAAGCAAAGTTGGGTGAAATTCCATACAGTCTATAGTTGAAATAATATTAAAAGTATCAACTTGCTGGCAAAACCAGGATGGCACGTGTCTGCACCTTTCCGTCATGTGCTTTCACGTTCTTTGCTTTTTTTCCTCCTATTACCTGTACACTGTGAGGTTCTCCACAATCAAAGAGGTCTACGATCAGATAAATTTGGGAAACTGAATATTGTCTACTTTCTCCACAGCTATTTGACCATAAAACACTTGATTTTTTTATCACATAACATTTATATGAATAGCAAAGTGGGGGAATCATCTTCTGTTAAAGTAGTAATCAAGAACTACAGATATTAAAATGTTTTTTTCGCTACTTTATTGGATCTCCGGTCAAAATATTCAACGTTACATTCTCTCTGTTGGTGAGATGAGAACTCCAATAACAGTGTTTAAAACACTTACTAATCCAGTGTCTCTTTCCTGCCAAGTTCCTCCAGGTCTTGGACTTTGCGTGTCTTGAGAGCTTCCTCTTCTCCTGCCCTGGTGCAGCCCTCTTGTCCACAGCTCTCACCAAGGCAGAAGGTGGGTCACCCAGCGGTTTGGTGTCTCCTCATGCTTTAATCCAGGGATCAAAAGTTGGCTTTGGAGACCTGAAAGTAAATAGCATATGTATTTTAATAATAATAGTATCTTGTATTCATTTATTTATTCATCTATGCATTCACTGTTTTTTCTTTTTTTCTATGATTTATCTTTTGTCCATCTCTATCTATGGCTTCCTGCTCCTTTCAAGTCACAATTTTGTAAAATTTCTGTATAAACATGTATGTATTAGTTAAGGTACCACTAACTGCAGTAACAGGCAAACCCTGAAATCGTATCCATCAATGCACTACAAGATTATTTCTCCATTCGTGAAGTTCAAAGTAAGTGTTACGATTCAGTCTCCTTCCATTTTGTTCTCCATGATCTTCATTTGGCCTCCAAAGTCTCTGCAGGAGGGAAAAAGTGTGGAGGTTCACACGGGAGGTTTCATAGGCCAGGTGTGAAAGAGGGACAAATAACTTGTGTTCTTGTTCCATGGGCTACAGTGCAGTCACACAACCCAACTGTAAGGAAGATCAGGGAAGACAGTCAAGCTATTTGCCAGGCCTGACTGAGAGCTATCGAAACAGTGGCACTGAGCATCTCTAACCTGAGGAGGGCTGGGAAGACTGAATTTCAATTGTTTGGGAAGAAATTTCAAGCTGCTGGCTAAATTAAAATGAAAGGTGAAATATTGTATCTTACCAATGCTCTTACATGTTTCTCTAAGAACAGATTCTTAACAAAGGAATTTACCAAGAAGACATATTTGACAAGTAACAAAAAATTTATTATGTGAGCATGATTCCAGTTAGGTAGGAAGGTGAATAATGGAGAAAAGCCAAATATTCATGAAGCATACACAATTCTCTAAAGGAATCATCTTTATACAAACAATGAGCACACTATACTTGCATTTCATTGACAATTTAATCGGCAGTTTAGACTTTTTTAAGCTTTGTCTTATCATTTTTATTACAAAACCTAACTTCTAAACCAGCACCCTGACAGCAATAAATTTCAAAACCTTCTCAAATGTGACATTCCGTTTGCTACACATGCTATATTGCATTCGTAGGAGAAAATTTCATAATAAGCCCCAAAGATTTAATATTCTTATTATAAGAAAAAAGTTTTCAAAGTCACCACCATTTGAATATCAAAACTTTCTCTAGATCCAAAGAAATAAAAGAAAAACTTGATATGATGATAAATATCTTCATTAAACAAAAGATATGCAGAAAAGGGCTCTCTTACCTCACTATAACTGACAGTATTAAAAACAGTAATCAAATAAGAAAATTGAGGTTTTGGTTTTCAAGAAAATGTACTTTTTACTCGAGGTCCAGATTGATTTTAATACCGACGCAGTTGTTTTCAACAGAATTTATGGTTAAAGTATGCAAATTGCTTTAAAAAAATAATGGTACACACAGAACTTCTGTCTGATATTTTCCTTGGCTTTCTAGCTTTCACTTACTCCCAAATTCCTACCAATTCCTTCCACATTTCTGTTTCCAAACCTTTTAGCTAAAAAGCAATAAATCTTCCTCCAGCAAATATCCTCATATTCTATGCTCAAACATAAATGTGTAAAAAAAGTGATTAGAAGAAAGTCAGAGTATATGTGAGGCCTTATAGTATACTGACTAAATTTTTTCCATTTATTTTTTTAGTCTATTACTTTGGCCATACAAAAGCCAAAACATTTTATTTCCAGGTCTCTTGGCTTTTACACATTTGATCACTATGTTTTGTCCACTTGGGTGGACAGTGTTAGAAATATTTAGGATCAAGTTGTAATGGTTGACTCCTCTCTGCTCCTACCGGCCACTCTGTGGCTTTTGCAGAAGACATGTGCTATCACCAAGAAACTTACCCTCAGACCTGACAATTGATACTATTGCTGGTTAATTCTTTTGACCAGGATTAATCTGTGTGGTCCATATTGAAAAAAATTAAATTCTTGTGCGAAGGCTAACCCTTCAAAGAGTTGGAGAAACAAGCAGCTCATTTTATTCTTCATTTCATGACAAGTGGGGGGGGGTCGCAATCTCATATCAGACGAAATAGACTTTAAAACAAACGCTATAAAGAAAGATAAAGAAGGACAGTACATAATGATAAAAAGGATCAATACAAGGAGAGGATATTATTCTTCATTTCAAGTTTGAGTAAGAAGTATATTTGTTTTCTATATTTGTGTCCTCTGCTTCTTCTTGCTAGATAAACTTTTCAAGACAAGACCAAAATTTGATATTTTTTATCATGAATTCTGAACACAGGTATAATGCTAATGATCACTTACATAATGATAATTGTCTAAACAGAACATATTAATTAGGAATTCAATTTTCATGTCATTTGACTTGTCAGAAGAACATAGGTGTTGCTATTCTTACTTATCTTTTGAGATCCAAAAGGAAATGGAATTTACCAGTTGCAGGGGCATCACTTCAGGAATAAGTGGCTTAAAATTGAGAAATGACTAGTGTTTTTTATGTGTGAGAGATTTTAAGTGACGTGAATGTTAAAGAAAAGATTGTAAAGATATAGTATCCAAACATAGCAGTAATCCAAGAGAGAAAAATGATTGAAAGAAATTTGTAACTGTAAATTATTTTAGAAAATGTGGAATTCCCTTTGTAATGAGCAAAATATTAAATATTCATAGTACAATACTCATTTATGAACTGTAATCAGCATTCTATAAAAGTGTTGTGAAATGATCAGAACATGTTAATTACCTAATTAAATACAAATTTGACTAAAGTATAGCATGTTAACCTAAGTTTAATTTAGATCAATTTACATGTAATTACTTTAAGTTGAAGGGAGCTTTCACCAAATACAGATTTTACAAATCATTTATGCACTTGTTAATTTACTACACAAAGATATTTTTTCATGACGTCAATGTTCTAAGTTTTCTTTGATTTATCTATGAACGCCCACTATGTTCCAGACACTGTGCCAGTGGTGGCTGAAACAGGGCAGTTTAAACAAAGGAAGGCAATGCCGTCCAGTGTGGAGTGTGGGGGGAGTGTTGTTAGGTCCGGCCTCCTCAAGGTGTCTCATGGGGCTGTCAGAAGCACTGATCAATCACCATTTCCCAGTGAACCAGAGCTCTTCCTCATGTGCCCAGCTCAGCCCCCCACATCCTAGCTTGACGTTGTCTGCTGTGCTGACCTTACCTTGGTTAAGTCAGGAGACAGCTGGGTTCACTGAGAGCTGACGAGGCAGCAGGGATGGGGGCTGCTGGATCACAACTGAGGGAGGATGGAAGGAAGCAAAGAACAGAGCCAGGAGCAAGCCCCTGGTGGCAGCGACTGTGGCTTCTGCTCACCCTACATCACAGACAGGTGCAGGTCGGCAGGAGCCCTGTGTAACAGCCCTGCCTCCAAGACCCCTCACTCCCCACCCAGAGCCCATGCATCCTGCCCTACCTGCAGTACATCAGCCAAATTCTTCCAGCTAAAGAGAACTCATGAATCCTGTCATCAGCTCCTCCCAGACATCCAGGCACCTGCCCAGGCTGCTTACCTTGGGAGTGTCCAATGTAGGGGTAGGGTGAGGGTATGGAAGCTGAGAATGCAGGCACCCCACTGTGGGGCATTGCCCCTTGAGGGGAGCCCCCATGACTCTGGGGTAGGTGCAGCATCATCATCTGGGGCAGGTGGGGAGCCCAGGGTGAGGAGGCTGGGCTGTTGTGATTCCAGTTTGGACATGGGCGTGGGTAACATGGGCCATATTGGTGACACCATGGGGCAGCTGCTGGTGGGCATGGATGGAATACACAGCGGCTGGTTGGGGAAAGCTACTTTGACGGGACTGGGCAGAAGGTCCAGGTGGCAGAGAAGGTGGTGTACCTGTCAAGACCCCTGGGTGGTACAGGTTCTGCTATGGCTATACACTGCCCAGGTGTGGGGCCTGCCCCACCTGGTGCTGGATGGGACCAGGGTCCACATTCTGGGACTGCAGTTGGCTCCCAATAGGCATGGTGGCTGGTTGCGGCTGGTGCACATGGAGCTACATGGCATGGTGCAGATAGGACTGGTGAACCGTGGCATAAAGGGCTTGGGGGGTGGGCTACTCTGCAGAAGTGTACTGAGGGGTGAAGGGTGACACAATGGCCTGGGGATGGCTCCCTGACGTCAGCATGCGTCGGTTGCTTTGAAGCATGGGGGCAAACACTGTGAGGGGTAAGGGGCTATGGGCTGCATCATGGTGGGCTGGCCTGGGAACTGCTGTGGGTTGTAGGGAATGTAGGAAGAATAAGATGTGGCAGCCACCAGAGGTGGGGCAGAAGCGGTGGCGGTGGCCTGCATCATCAGAGGGGCTGAAGCTGTCTGATATTTGTCCGAGTGCTGGGAGGGCAGGGAGCCTTTTGCTCCCTGGTACTTGTCCTGCTGTCCAGGCATTGAGTTGGACACAGGATTTCTGTCCTGAGGTGCCTGAACAGCTGGTCCCATGTGTATCTGAGGTATGTAGGAAATGTACTGGGGGCTTTATAGCCCACTCTGACCTGCTGTCAGCACCGGGATGGAGGGAGTTGAATGAGTCCGGGGCCCAGGAGAAGGTGGAGTACTGGTTGATTTATTAACAGACAGCAGGGGCTTAGTAGGATTGAACTCCTTGGCCTTAGGGTTCAGCGTTGACTTCTTCACTTGTTCAGCAACAGAGACCTCATCCTTGTCATCTCTTTGGCTTGGGCAAGGCAGAGGGGCTGACCCCGCCCCTCGGTGCCTTCCTGCTGGTAGCAGGGGTAGTTCGTCCTCCTTAAGCGATATGGATTCTAAAAGGAAGAAACAGCCCCCATGGAGTCTGAAGCCAAAAGACCTCCTTCTCCTTCCCTTTGGCCTCCTTCTTTAGGATCTGGGGAGGGAAAGGATCCAGGCTGGTCTCAGGGGAGCTACTAGGCTGAAACTTAAACTGGGCCCCAAACTTTCTCAGTTCTTCCAGTTGAAAGTGTTTCTGTTTGTTCTGAAGGCCAGGGACTTTCCTAGCTATCCAGGACAGCTCCTGGAACTGCAGCGTTCTCTCAGGTTACTTGGCCAGGAGTTCTTTTACATCTGTGGGGGCCAGTGAGATCTTTGGAGAAGCTGGGGAAATGCAGCCTACTCCAGGATCCCCAACTGATGACATCATGGAGATGGAAGCTGAAGAGGTCGGTACTGCTGAGCAGATGGGAGGCTCAGGACAGGAAGCTGAGACTGGGGCAGGGGCAGCTGACTTGGGAGAGTGCAGGGGGTACATCCGGCCCACTGCAGGAGTAGGTGGAACAGAAGCTTCTCCAGACGGCCTGTTGCTGGGGAAAGATAGAGTCTTGGTACCTCTCAGAGGCCACTGTGCCTTAGGTGACATGTGGGAGGGGTCTCCATTGATACTGCGTTTCTCAGAACCTGGGCTAGAGCTGCTATTGTCAAGATGGTGAAGGCTAAGAAGTGGCAAAGAGCTAAGGCCAGGCCGGCCGGCACGAGAACTACTGCATCAAACTCCTCCTCTGGGACATTCCTGAACTCGATGGGGTAGAGGGATGTACTTTCCCTCTCTAGATGCCAAGCTGGGGCTCTCTCCTCCTGAACCCCGTTGCTGAATTGTACTCTTCTCCTCCTCGGTGCACCCTTCCTCATTGTCCATGGTGATCCGCAGGCAGTACTGGGGGCTCGATTTAGTCTTTCAATCAACTGGGCTGCGCACAGCTCCCGCTGATGAAATTCTTCTGAGTTGTCCTTCTCTAAGGGACAAGAAGAGAGACTACTGTCATAGGCGCTCTTTACACTGTAGTTCTCGTCATTGAACTTGAACATTTCATTGGGGCCCCATCCATTGGACATGTGAGACTCCAGGTCATAGTCATCGCTGTTGCTGTCACCCACCCTCCCAGCATTGAAGCATCTTCTCTTTGTGCTTCCCACTCACTTTTGAGTTCATGGCAATGGCTGAATCAGTGAACTTTAGTAGCATAATTGAAGGCAACATTTTGGAAGTAGACAAGCACGACATCACTTGACTTAAACACCATGGTGTCCACAATGTCTTCCTGACGAGGACCACCTGCTGGCTCCGATGCTTTCTGTGCACAGCGTCTACTGCCAGTTCGAACTTTGAGCTCAGCATCTTGAAGATACTTTCACAGGTGGTACAATTCTTCACCTTTACATCACAAGTGGAGCCCACAACAGTTGTAAGGAAATGCAGCATTCTAGAATTGCTGTCACCCTCAAACACCAGTGACTGTGGGGTGCCTTTCCTGTGCTTTGTCCCCTGGCGCTGCTGATGGCTGCTGCCCTGGCCTCTCCTGATGTTTCTGCTGTGGTGGCGGTGGCTGCGGCACCAAGATGCCCTTGGCTCCAGCGAAGCCTGCTCCCAGAAGCAGCTGCAGGCCCCAGGCAGGGGGAAGCAGCCGCGGGAGGCCTTGGGGCAGCCGAGGTGGAGGCCAGGGGCCCCCAGGAGGCGCCCGTTGGGATGGCTGGTGCTCTTGGGAGGCCAGTGGACCACGGCCTGTTGCGCGGGGGCGGCTGCTGGGGCTCGAGGTTTGTTGTGGTGGCTGAGGCTTCAACTTGAGGGCAGCGTCTGGAAGGGGAATTAGGGGGAAGCGAGGGAAAGAGGAGGCTTGGGCTGGGCCCCTGCTGGAGACTGTGGGAAGCGAGGGGGACTGGGAAGTTGGGGCCCCACCACCGTTGGTGAGCAGGGGCGAGCCCCATGGTGTCGGGAGCTGCATTCCTTTAATTCCAGATAATTTTATCTCACCATAACACATTATTATGACTCAAAGCATTTTATTGACCACCCTAACAAAACATGTATGTAAGTTGAAATTTAATTTTTGCACATGACCATATGACCTAGGGACCAATAGATTTCTTCCGAATTAAGAAACCCCAAAGGAAGCAGATGCTCAGCCTGGAGGAGGCATAGTTTCACATCCAGCAGACAACATGAGAATTTCTGTGCGGTGCTTGTACAATCTCATGCCTCTGGTACTTGGCCAAAAACCAACTGTCATCCATCAGGGGCATCCTCCCTCTGAACAAATAAAACTAAATATAGCAGGTGACCACTATGATCAGCAAGCATCGTTTACCCGAGTAACTGTGCCTTAAGGAAGATTCATGTTGAAGCGTCTTACAGAGGTTATTGTTGACCGTCAGAGACAAACCAACGATGCAGAGAAAAAAATGTGGAAGAGATTAAGATGCATAGTTCATGGGGATAACTTTGGCACTCAAGAGATCTCTGGAGCCGAAAGATTTCAAGTAAAGTAAACATGTTTTATACATCACACACAGTGGCGAAGATAAATTGTCAACAATTAGAAAATAAGGTTGGTGCCTGATTTTAATAAGGTTACTGCTGAGGATATCTCTAACACATGTCTTAGCTGCCAATGGCATGATCCTTATAAAACTGTAAAAGTAGGAAGTAAAAAGGAGGTAAAGTCCTGAAGCCCCTTTGAACATCCCCAAATGGATTTTATACAAATGCCCCAAGCAATGAGCTATGATTGTGTTCCAGTTATTATTTACTTTTTCTTAGGGTGAATCAAGGGCTTTCCTTGATTCACCCTAAGAAAAAGTAAATAATAACTGGAACTATGGTCCTAAAAGTGGTAATAGTCCTCCTCCTTCTTCTATTAATAATATTAATAATAATAATTGCTTGACTTTATTTTCCTGACTGGGGTGTGGTGGAAGTCAAGAAATTATCTCTCCATTGACATAGGCACATATTTCCCTGGCATTGCTATTATTTAACTCTGTAAATGTTCACCTTTTATTCAGAAACTTCATTGTCTTTTTCATCCAAAATCATCAGGAAAAGTAGAGAGAATCAATGGAATCCTACAATTATTATGAGCAAAGCTCTCAGAAATCCTTGAAATTTCAAGGCCTAAAGTATTACCAATTAGACTTGACCGGAACAAGACCAACTCCCTCCAGGACCCATAAGTTGTCTCCTCCCAAGTTAATGATAAGCCTTTCCATGTGTTTGGGAATTTCATTCCCAGAGTCAGATTCTACCTGTTGCAAACTGATATGATTAAATAATACAAGGGGCTCATATCCAGCTTTATTGCCAACAGATTCAGGCTCCATTATAGAAGAGTTGCCCTGCATGATCTTAAGCCTGAAAAACTAGTCTTCAGGGAAAGACATCAGAGAACTCTGCCCTTGAGCCATGATGGAAAGAACGTTATGATGTACTATTAACAATTGAAACAGCAGCAAAACTCCAAGATGGTCATTAGATTCATGTTTCTTAAGACATACACCATTTCCTCTAGAGCACTGGATGTCCAGTCCGTCAGTAGTCTGTAAACTACAGCTACACGGGTGAACAGTATCCTCCCAAGACTCTGGTCAAGTTGGTTACTGCAGACATAGACTGTTTCTGTCCAAGGCAACAGAACATAATTTTCTGATTCCCTGGTACAATTTTTTTTTGCTTACTTCTAGTCTTGGTTATTACTATTGTACTTTGACACCCTCTTTTAACAGAATAAAGGTTTTTCAACTTACTCTCCATTATTTCTATTCTATTTTTACTCCCTAAGGTCTTCTGCCCCTTAAGGAAAAACAAACTGTCTTGCTCATTCGTCTCTTAGCTACTGTGGTAGTTAATTTTATGTATCAACTTGACTGGATCAGGGAATGTCCAGGTATCTGGTGAAACTATTTCTGGATGTTGTCTGTGAGGGTGTTTCTAGATGAGATTAGTATTTGAGCTGGTGGGCTCAGTAAAGTAAGTTGCCCTCTCCAACTGGTAGGCATCATCCAATGTGTTAAGGGCCTGAATAAAACAAAAAGGTGGAAGAAGGAGGCATTTGCCCCTTTTTCCTGCCTCATTGCTGCTGACCTGGGACATCTCATCTTTTCCTGCCCTCAGGCTGGCATTTACACTATTGG
The DNA here is from genome assembly GCF_949774975.1 of Lagenorhynchus albirostris. Classification (NCBI taxonomy): domain Eukaryota; kingdom Metazoa; phylum Chordata; class Mammalia; order Artiodactyla; family Delphinidae; genus Lagenorhynchus; species Lagenorhynchus albirostris. The sequence continues at coordinate 39,214,218 of NC_083098.1, read as the reverse complement.
CTTCTCCTATTCTCAGACCTTCAGGCTTGGACTGAACTACACCACTGGCCTCCTGGGTCTGCAGCTCGTGGATCATGGGCCTCCTTAGTCTCTATAACTGCATGACCCAGTTCCTCATAATAGATCTCCTTTCATATCCTATTGGTTCTATGTCTCTGGAGGACCCTGACTAATACAGCTACAATTCTGAATTTAATTCATTACTAGACTTGTCTTCTTCTATCTGATTCTGCTGACAGAAAAATGTAATAGTTATTCCTTTTAACATTTCAGAAGGTAAATTTCATTTTATAGACACCCTTCTCATTCTTCAATTTCAATCACATAATGCATTCCAAACTTCAGCCTTGTGAAAAGTGGGCCTTGACTCCACATCAACAAAATGATTTTTCTCAGGTCATCACAACCCTGTCAACAAAACCTATCACGCCAGGAATGGGAACTAATATTGGAGCTATCATAGCTATAATAATCAGTCTGTTCTCTTCAGAGCTGTTTACTTTAAAGGAATAATGACTGGCTCACTACAGTTGATATAAACACTATGCATATTCCCAATAGTATCTGTGTCCCTTTCAGGTACTTCTTTTGAGAATACCTTCTACTCTGGAAGCTCCACAAACTAGGTTAAATTTATTATCCAGTTGATGAAATAAAATGTATGTTTTAAGGCAGAACAAGAAAAAATTAAACATAAAATTCTCTCTCTGTGTTACTTGGGTCTTCTCCTTCCCTAATGTGCAGGGTGCATCTGCCATACACATTAAGCAGAGCTCCTCAAAGATGAAAGAGCCTACTCAACCTTAAAAATCAATTTTATTTCTTTCTTCTGATGCTAGCAATGTAACTTCTTAAAAGAATAGTGTTCTTTCCCAGCTCTGTAGGGGATCATGGTGACTTGCTCTTTCTTTGTATGTGTTTACCTGGACTATGTATCCTTGGTGAACTTTATGTAAAATATATCATTTTAATGTATGATCCTTTGTCTCAAAAATGTATATGACTTTGCCTTCCAACTTCTAACAGGTGGAACAGTTCTCAGAGCTTGCTGAGAATCTGCTTCCTTGGTTATAATTCTCAGTTTGGCTTGAATAATATTCCATTTTTCTTCTTATCTTGATAGCAAATTGAATTTTCATTGACACAGTGTTGTCACAAATAATCACATAGCCATTGATTTCCTCTTAGCTAGCCAAGGGAAAATTAATGCTGTAAGAAACACTTCTAACATAAATATTATACCTAGGTAAATACTACAGGTAAGTGAGCACATGGTTTGGGACATTACTCATGCTCCAAACTCTAAAACAGGTCAGGATAATTTAATAGGTCACTACCACCTTCACCCTCACTCCTTATTATTAGCCTCTGAAACAGTTTTCAATGTTGGACCAAAAAGGGTGAGACTGAGGAAAACAGTGGAGACATGAGGGGCTAGAAAGCAACTTGCTTAACCTCCATATCCTTAAGGACAGAAATCTTCTGAACATGGAATTTTTTCAGTATTTTCCTTACATTTTAAATATCTTTCCTCTGATTTCAAACAATCCTGAGGAAATGGTTTTGAGAAGCACTGATTCATCCTTCACTTTTACTTGTAACACCTCTCTCACAGGTAACACAATGTCTCATTGTATGTCAGGCAAGGAACTGAAATAAAATCTTGGAGGTTTTATGAGAAGGGTGTGAATTGGCAATAGTCAAACCACTAAGCCACCTCTACTTCCACCCTGTATTTCCTACCTCCCAGCCACACTTCATGTTCTTCAAATAGGAGCATGTGCATATGATGTGTTCGAACATTTCTGAACTGCTGTAAGAATGCCTCAGTAACCAATATTCCTTCCAGGCATTATCACAGGTTTTTATTTTTGTATGAGAATTACTAGATTGCCCTCAACATGTCCAAACATTCAAAACTTTAAAAGCCCTCAATCTATATTCTGATCTTCTCTAGCAAACCAGTTTTTATTTAAAAAATATTACCCTTAAATAGAGAAAATCATATAAATCTATTTATTTCACCTTTATTATTTAATATTTATTAGATTCTCTTAATAGACATTTATTTATAAATCACTTTTTGTTATAACTTAATGGTATTACTTATTCTAAAGGTGTTGATCTAATAACTCAAACTTGGATGAGAGAACATGCTAAATTAAAAGTGTGAAACTTTTTTATTTATTTGTGTTTATACTCACAGAGAAGCTTTATAGCGCAATGAGAAGAGCTTGGACTCTGGATTCCAAATACATGATTTCAAGTCCTAGGGCTATCCCTTGCTGTGACCTCAGGCAATTTAATGAAATTTGTTACATCTTATTTAAAAACGAAAACTGAATATACTCCAATATAATTCAAGATGAGGCATTTTACTCTCATTAATAAAACTTATAAGGAGTAATTGTAGTCCAGGACACTTTATGGACAGATTCACGCACAAAATGTCCTTTCCAAGAGGGTAGTGTGCAAGTGGTGAGTTTTCCATGACCCCTGATGGTGAGAGTTGGGGGTGGAGAACTTGGGAGAATAATTTAGAAACAGACCTTCTCTACCCTTGCTCACCTGGGAATTCTAAGAACAGGTAAGGGAGAAGATTTGAATCTGATGACCGATTGAAACTTCAATATCAACCAGATTTTTAATACTGGAAAAAGATATGAGTGACCCAAAAGCTCTGGTATTTATGCAAGATTATCTGTCAGAGATGAGAAAACCAACAGAGCTAGTCTGAAGGGCAGTTTTGAGAACAGCACTGAAGCTATTTCTTAATTGTACACCGCTGAGTCTAGCCACCCCAATGAATGTTCTATCTGTAAAGCACCTGGCACGTAAAATGAGCTCCAGATATGCTAGTTCCTTCCCTCTTACTAGTTCTGGGTCCTTCACAAGCTCAGTCCCTCTGAGGGTCTTCACCTATGACACACAGGGAGTTACCACGAAATCCAAATGAGATCAGTGGTTCAAATGCTACCTCATTCACACACTTTCTGGTTCCTTGAGTTCCTTTCCTTCTTTACATCCATTCATTGTTAATGTGAAGTCTCAAAACCAAGGAAATAATACCCAGAAAGAATATGGAAAAAAAAAGAGAGCTGAATTTTATGTTGGCCATATTCTTGATCCTCACAATTTCAGTCTAACATATTTTAACACTGTTAAGGTATTACAAGTTACCAAAGGAGCAAAGAAAAGGCATTTATAGCAAATTGAGGATTTAATTCCTACAGATTTTCTTTTACATGTGCTTCTATAAACTCACATATCTATAAATGTTAGCATGATTAACAGTTTGGAACTGTTCCAATAAACTCTTGCTAATTGTAACTAAATGAAGAGAAGCAGCAGGCCATTGAAGGGAATCAATAAAAATGTATCTGTAAGCAATTTTGAAAGACATAAAATCAATGAAGTAAGTGGATTTTATTTGAAAAGTATTCTTCAGAGGAAGTGTTTTGTTGAGTACATAAGATTCCCAAAGAACACATTAGTATTTTATATAAATAATTGAAAAGAGCTTGAATGTGTTTGGAAAGTTCATTCTCTTGCAAAATTTAAGTATTCTACCCGACGACATAGTATTTTGTTTAGCAGATTTTTGTCCTTAATTAACATGGCATTAAAGTTTAGGCTTATTCTATTATCTCAAATTCTAAATCTGTAGAATTGAATGTAAAATCCAAAAATGAATATTGTTTTGCTTCAGTTATAATTTTCATCAACATGAGGAGATACTGGGCAAACAGAAAAGGCAGTGCTGGATGCGGTGGGACCCATGAGAAAGAAGAAATCTATAGCACAACTGAGTGTAAATCAGGGCCTGGGTCCTGGACCTGGAGCTCTGACACCAGTGCTATGGTGGCCTAGGGTGATAGGCAGAAGACTTTAACCAGGCAGGCAATCAATCATTGGGGGTCCAAAAGGACACAGCAGCATGTCTCCTCCATTGTAAAGAGCAGAGTCACAGGGGTAATATGGGACCTGCTGGCAGGAAGTCTGACAGCAGGAAGCAGGGAACCCAGATATTGGGCTGGGGGTTCAAGGCAAAAACTTCAGTCTTTGAGTGCACCTAAAGATGGCAAAATAGGTTCCTGAAAGTTCTGGGAGGTTTAGTCCTGGAAATGTTATCAGAATTAGCCCACAAAGTGAGCACCAAATTAGCTCCAAGTGTGTTTAGTCCCAGATCATAGCACTAAACTCCTTTGGCCTAAATCAGAAATGGTTCTAGCAGTTGGGGCTACATTGAACCTGCAACTGGATTCAAGAGAACAGGAATTTAATCAGGTTTTTGGTATGTGCTTTCAGATTTATGTTAGATCCTTGAGAGAACTAGTCATCATCCTGAAATTTTTTTCCAGCCCCAAGATGAGATTATTTTTGTGTACATTCCTTAAGAGAAAGTTGAGAGAATTTAATATGATTATGGCCCTTGTGTTCTTTGCATTTATTTTTGTAAATTGGGTAGTCTCAGTGCTAAAGCTTGGTTTAGACAAGGCTTAATTGGAAGTAGTTTAAGTGCATATATGCTATGTGCATCCTTATGTGCCATCCTTAGAAAGTGTCACCTTAAGCTTTACTGAATGAAAGAACCTATTCTTATCATCACCAGAGCCCCTCAGATTGTATAATTATACATACATGAACACACAGAGACACACTTTGCAATTGCACTCTTTCTCTGTACATAAATAGTATGTATGTTTAAATAGAATCTATATACATATATATACCGTGCAAGCCTACTCTTTATGCAATATGGAAAAAAGCAACAAATTTCTAAAATTAAAAAAAGAAAGAGGAGTGCTTACTTTGTCCAAAGCTTAATGCAATCACTTCTTAGCCTTTTACAAGAAAGAAGCCAGAATTCAATTGCAAGTTTTCTACATAGTTTATTAAGGTAGAAGATTAAAATACATCCTCCAATCAGAGAGGAAAATTGAGAATGAAAAAAAAACAAAACTGTGACAAGAGCTGCCTGGGACCCTTAATGGAACGTAAATGTTCTTAAAATCTGGGGCAGAAATAAAAGTAATTTCTACAGCACGGAAAATTTCACTGGGAATCCTCTTCCCTCTTCTATGTGCATTGTTGTGAAACCCAAATGTCCACTCTTGTTTCTCCCTACTTTCCCTTTTCATTTCTATCATGCTTTTTAGAAAGAACTCCAGTTATCAATTTCTTATTTGCTCTACCACCCTTTAACTTTTCTTTCATTTATTCTCCTTATAGTTTTATCCAGTCATATTTCCCACTTTCCTCTCCTTCATTTCTACTTTTTTTTTTTTTTTTTTGCAGTACGCGGGCCTCTCACTGTTGTGGCCTCTCCCGTTGCGGAGCACAGGCTCCGGACGCGCAGGCTTAGCGGCCATGGCTCACTGGCCCAGCCGCTCCGCGGCATGTGGGATCTTCCCGGACCGGGGCACGAACCCGCATCCCCTGTATCGGCAGGCGGACTCTCAACCACTGCGCCACCAGGGAAGCCCTCTATTGTTTTAACTGTTGATGTTCAGTGTAATACCACTCATTCTTTCCCTATCTGTCTCCAAATTCAATACTATACGTACTTGAACTATGTCATGAGAATTTGTTTTAACCTCAAATATTAAATGGAACTTCTCTCGTCTCTCTCTCTTTCATAACATGATAGTTGTATTAGCTAAACCGCCTTTTGAACCATCATTTTATCCCAGAAGCAATGTAGTGCACTTAGTTGTTTGGGCAGGCATCCACTTCTACCAGACATTTTTATATTTCTTCTTTACCAGTTCCTCATGAAGTTTACTTTATATTGTCTAGAATAATTTTCTTAGAGTCTTCAGTTGAGACCAAAACTCTTGGTTTTTCAGAGTAAGACTTGATCATCTAATATGTGTAAGAACTGGCACACCTCCAACCCTCTGATTTCCCTTCCTTCTCTTTTAGCCTTGGACACTGCTCCTTCTCACACTCCGTATCCTTGGAAGCCCCTAAAACACTCCTTGCACTTGGAGATCTCATTCACTCTCATAGATTCAACTATATGTTATTTTCAAATCTACCACCAGTCTCAAAATTACCAACAGAATTTCTTAATCCTACATTCCCAGTTGTCTGTAAATTATTTTCATCTGAGTTCCATCCATGTCACTGCAAATGGCATCATTTCATTCTTTCTTAATGGCTGAGTAATATTACATTGTATATAGGTACCACATCTTCATGCATTCATCTGTCGATGGATATTTAGTTTGCTTCTGTGTCTTGACTACTGTAAACAGTGCTGCAATGAATATTGGGGTGCATGTACCCCTTCAAACCATGTTTTCTCTGGATGTATGTCCAAGAGTAGGATTGCTGGATCATATGGCAGCTCTATTTTTAGTTTTTTAAGGAACTTCCATATGTTCTCCATAGTGACAATATCAATTTACATTCCCACTGACGGTGTAGGAAAGTTCCCTTCTCTTTTTTTCACATCTTTATTGGCGTATAATTGCTTTACAGTGTTGGTTAGTTTCTGTTTCACAACAAAGTGAATCAGCTATATGTATACATATATCCCCATGTCTCCTCCCTCTTGAGCCTCCCTCCCACCCTCCCTATCCCATCCCTCTAGGTCATCACAAAGCATTGAGTTGATCTCCCTGAGCTATACAGCAGCTTCCCACTAGCCATCCATTTACTTTTGGTAGTGTATATATGTCTATGCAACTCTTTCACTTTGTCCTAGCTTCCCCTTCCCCCCACCGTGCCCTCAAATCCATTCTCTACACCTGCGTCTTTATTCCTGCCCTGCCACTGGGTTCATCACTACCACTTTTTTAGATTTCATATATATGTGTTTAGATTCCATATATATATATGTGTGTTAGCATACGGTATTTGTTTTTCTCTTTCTGACTTACTTCACTCTGTATGATAGACTCTAGGTCCATCCACCTCACTACAAATAATTCAGTTTCATTCCTCGATTCATTCCTTCATTCGATAGCATATGTGTGCCACGTCTTCTTTATCCATTGATAAATTGATAAAGACATTTAAGACATTTAGGTTGCTTCCATGTCCTGGCAATTATTAGTGCTGCAATGAACATTGTGGTACATGTATCTTTTTGAATTATGGTTTTCTCAAGGTATATGCCCAGTAGTGGGATTGCCGGGTCATAAGATAGTTCTATTTTTAGTTTTTTAAAGACCATCCATAGTGGCTGTATCAATTTACATTCTCACCAACAGTGCAGAAGGGTTCCCTTTCCTCCACACCCTCTCGAGCATTTATTGTGTCTAGATTTTTTGATGATGGCCATTCTGAACTGTGTGAGGTGATATCTCATTATGGTTTTGATGTGCATTTCTCTAATGATTAGAGATGCTGATCATCTTTTCATGTGTTTGTTGAACAAATGTATATCTTCTTTGGAGAAATTTAGGTCTCCTGCCTGTTTTTGGATTGTGTTGATTGTTCTTTTTCAATTGAAATGCGTGAGCTGCTTGTATATTTTGTAGATTAATCCTTTATCAGCTGCTTCGCCTGCATATTTTCTCCCATTCTGAGGGTTGTCTTTTCGCCTTGTTTATTGTTTCCTTTGCTGTGCAAAAGCTTTTAAGTTTCATTAGATCCCATTATTTTATTTTTGTTTTTATTCCCATTACTCTAGGAGGTGGGTCAAAAAGAACCTTGCTGTGATTTATGTCATAGAGTGTTCTACCTAGGATTTCCTCTAAGAGTTTTACAGTGCCTGGCCTTACATTTAGGTCTTTAATCCATTCTGAGTTTATTTTTGTGTATGGTGTTAGGGAGTGTTTAATTTCATTGTTTTACATGTAGCTGTCCAGTTTTCCCAGCACCACTTATTGAAGAGACTGTCTTTTCTCCATTGTATATTCTTGCCTCGTTTGTCAAAGATAAGTTGACTATAGGTGCATGGGTTTATCTCCGGGCTTTCTATCTTGTTTCATTGATCTATATTTCTGTTTTTATTCCAGTACCATACTGTCTTGATTACTGAACATTTGTAGCATAGTCTGAAACCAGGGAGGCTGATTCCTCCAGCTCTGTGGTCCTTTCTCACAGTTGCTTTAGCTGTTCAGGGTCTTTTGTGTTTCCATACAAATTGTAAAATTTCTTGTTCTAGTTTTGTCAAAAATGCCATTGGTAATTTGATAGGGATTGCATTGAAGCTGTACTATAGTATATAGTCATTTTGACAACATTGATTCTTCCAGTCCAGGAGCATGGTATAGCTCTCCATCTGTTTATATTATCTTTGATTTCTTTCATCAGTGTTTTATAGTTTTCTGAGTACAGGTCTTTTGCTTCTGTAGGTAGGTTTATTCCTAGTATTTTTATGCTTTTTGTTGCCATTGTTGTTAGTGTATAGGAAAGCAAGAGATTTTTGTGCATTAATATTTTGTCCTGCAACCTTACCAAATTCTAGTAGTCTTCTGGTGACATTTTTAGGATTCTGTATCTACATACAGTATCATGTCATCTGCACACAGTGACAGTTTAACTTCTTTTCCTATTTGTATTCCTTTCATTTCTTTTTCTTCTCTGATTATCAGGGCTAAGACTTCCAATACTATGTTGAATAAAAGTGGTGAGAGTGGTCATTCTTGTCTTTTCCTGATCTTAGAGGAAATGCTTTCAGTTTTTCACCATTGAGAATGATGGGTTTGTGTGGGTTTGTCATATATGGCTTTTATTATGTTGAGATAGGTTCCCTCTATGCCCACTATCTGGAAAGTTTTCATTGGAATTTTGTGTTAAATTTTGTCAAAAGTTTTTCTGCATCTTTTGAGATGATCATATGGTTGTTATTCTTCAGTTTGTTAATATGGTGTATCACATTGTTTTGCATATTTTGAAGAATCCATGCATCTCTGGGATTAATCCCACTTGAATACAGTGTGTGATCTTTTTAATATGTTGCTGGATTGTCAGTATTTTGTTGAGGATTTTTGGGTATATGTTCGTCAGTAATATTGGTGTGTAATTTTCTTTTTTGTGTGTGATACCTTTGTTTGTTTTTGGTATCAGGGTGATGGTGGTTTCATAGAACGAGTTTGGTAGTATCCCTCTGAAATTTTTGGAAGAGTTTGCAAAGGACAGGTGTTAACTCCCCTCTAAATGCTTGATAGAATTCACCTGTGAAGCCATCTGATCCTAGACTTTTTTTTGCTGGAAGATTTTTAATTACAGTTTCAATTTCATTACCTGTGATTGGCCTTTTTAAATTTACTAATTCTTCCTGGTTCAATCTTGGAAAGTTATACCTTTCCAAGAATTTGTCCATTTCTTCCAGGCTGTCCATTTTATTGGCATATAGTTGCTTGTAATACTCTCTCATGACCCTCTGTATTTCTGCAGTGTCAGTTGTAACTTCTCCTTTTTCATTTCTAATTTTATTGATTTGCATCCTCTCCCTTTTTTTCTTGATGAGTCTGGCTAATGGTTTATCAATTTTGTTTATCTTCTCAAAGAACCTTTTAGTTTTATTGATCTTTGCTATTGTTTCCTTCATTTCTTTTTCATTTGTTTCTGATCTGATCTTTATGATTTCTTTCATTCTACTAACTTTGGGTTTTCTTTGTTCTTCTTTTGCTAGTTGCTCTAGGTGTAAGACTTGATTTGAGATTTTTCTTGTTTCTTGAGGGAGTTTGAATTAGTATAAACTTCCCTCTTAGAATTGCTTTTGCTGTATCCCATAGGTTTTGGATTGTCTTGTTTTCATTGTCAGTTTTTTCTAGGTATTTTTAAATTTCTTCAGTGATCTCTTGGTTATTTAGCAGCACACTGGTTAGCCTCCATGTATATGTGTTTTTTTACAGCTTTTTTTCCTGTAACTGATTTCTAATCTCATAGTGTTGTGGTCGGAAAAGATGCTTGATAAAATTTTTTTTTTTAAATTTTCCGAAGCTTGATTTTTGATTCAAGATATGATCTGTGCTAGAGAGCGTTTCGGGTGCACTTGAGAAGAAAGTGTATTTTTCCACTTTCAGGTGGAAAGTCTTAAAAATATCAATTAAGTTTATCTGGTCTATTGTGTCATTTAAAGCTTGTTTCCTATTTTAATTTCTGTGTGGATGAACTGTCTGTTGGTGTAAGTGGGGTGTTAAAGTCTCCCTCTATTATTCTGTTACTGTTGATTTCTCCTTTTATGGCTGTTAGCATCTGCATTATGTATTGAGGTGCTCCTATGTTGGGTACATAACTATTTACAGTTTTTATATCTTCTTCTTGGATTGATACCTTGATCATTATGTAGTGTCTTTGTCTCTTGTAATAGTCTTTATTTTAAAGTTTAATTTGATATGAGAATTGCTACTACAGCTTTCTTGTGATTCCCGTTTGCATGGAATATGTTTTTCCATTCCCTGACTTTCAGTCTGTATGTGTCCGTAGGTGTGAAGTGGGTTTCTTGTACACAGCGTATATAAGGGTTTTGTTTTTGACTCTATTCAGCCAGTCTGTTTCTTTTGGTTGGAGCATTTAATCCATTTACATTCAATGTGATTATCAATATCTATGTTCCTATTACCATTTTCTTAATTGATTTGGGTTTGTTTTTGTGGGTCTTTTGTTTTCTTTTGTTTCCCACTTAGAGAAGTTCCTTTAGCATTCGTTGTAAAGCTGGTTTTGTGGTGTTGAATTCTCATATCTTTTGCCTGTCTGCAAAGATTTGATTTCTCCATCGAATCTGAATGAGATCCTTGCTGGGTAATCTTGTTTCTAGGCTCTTTCCTTTCATCACTTCAAATATATCCTGCCACTCTCTTCTGGCCTATAGATTTTCTGCTGGGAAATCAGATGATAACCTTATGGTTATTCCCTTGTATGTTATTTTTTGCTTTTCCCTTGCTGCTGTTAATATTTTTTCCTTGAATTTAATTTTTGTTAGTTTGATTAATATGTGTCTTTCTCCTAGGTTTTATCCTAGGAGATGGGAGTATGGGACTCTCTGGCCTTCCTGGACTTGAGTGGCTATCTCCTTTCCCATGTTAGGGAAATTTTCAACAATAACCTCTTCAAGTATTTTTTCAGACCCTTTCTTTTCTTCTTCTGGGACCCCCGTAATTCGAATATTTGTGCATTTAATGTTGTCCCAGAGGTCTCTGAGACTTTCAATTCTTTTCATTCTTTTTTTTTTATTCTGGCCCATGGCAGTTATTTCCACCATTTTATCTTTTAGCTCACTTATCTGTTCTTCTGCATAAGATATTCTGCTATTGATACCTTCTAGAGTATTTTTTAACATCTTTATTGGAGTATAATTGCTTTACAGTGTTGTGTTGTGCTAGTTTCTGTTGTATAATAAAGTGAATCAGCTATACATATACATATATCTCCATATCTCCTCCTTCATGCATCTCCCTCCCACCCTCCGTATCCCACTCCTCTAATTTCAGTTATTGTGTTGTTCGTCATTGTTTGTTTGCTGTTTAGTTCTTCCAGGCCCTTGTTCAACATTTCTTGTATTTTCTGTTTTCTTTTTCAGAGGTTTTGCATCATCTTTACTATCATTACTCTGAATTCTTTTTCAGGTAGGTTGCCTATTTCATCTTCATTTATTGGTCTTGTAGGTTTTTATGTTGCTCTTTCGTCTGTAACATACTTTTTGTCATTTCATTTTATTTTTTTGATGTGTGGAGCCATATTCCTGTCTTACTGGCTGTTTGGCCTGTGGCATCCAGCACTGAAGTCTGCAGGCAGTTGTGTAGAGCTGGATCTTGGTGCCAAGATGAGGACATCTGGGGGGGGCCTCACTCCAATTAATATTCCCTGGAATCTGAGGTTCTCTGTTAGTCCAGCAGTTTGGACTCAGTGCTCCCACCACAGGAGCTCCGGCGCAAACTCTGGCCTGGGAACCAAGATCCCACAAGCCACAAAATGTGGCAAAAAAAAGGAGCAGTACAATAACAAAGAATAAAAAATAAAATAAAATTAGAACGATAAGAAAACATATTTGGAAAAATAAAAATATAACAACTGAAACTAGATAAAACAAAACCACAACAGAAAAAAGAAAGAACAGAAAAAAAGGGAACAAGTCAAAAAGAACAGAACAATAATGAAGTATAAAGAATAAAATAAAATTAGAAAAAGAAAAGGTTTGTGAGAAAAAATAAAAATATAAATGAATCAACAACAACAAAGTATAACAGAACCCCATGTGAATGAAAGTCTTGGTTGTAGGTTCTTCCCTTTCACCACTGTAAATGTATCATGCCACTCCCTTCTGGCCTGCAGAGTGTCTGCTGAGAAATCAGCTGATAACCTCATGGGGATTACCTTGTGTTATTTGTTACTTTTCCCTTGTTGCTTTTAATATTTTTTCTTTGTCTTTAACTTTTGACAGTTTGATTACTATATGTCTAAAAGTGTTCCTCCCTCCTGTATGGGACTCTCTGTGCTTCCTGGACTTCTGTGACTCTTTCCATTCCCACGTTAAGGAAGCTTTCAAATATAATCTCTTCAAATATTTTGTCAGGTCCTTTCTCTTTCTCTTCTCCTTTAGGGAGCCCTATAATGCAAATGTTGGTGCATTTAATGTTGTCCCAGCGATCTCTTAGATGGTCTTCATAACATTTCATTCTTTTTTCTTCATTCTGTTCTGCAGCAGTGATTGTATTCCAGGTCATTTATTCGGTTTTTTGTTTGTTTGTTTTTTGGCGGTACGCAGGCCTCTCAACTGTTGTGGCCTCTCCCGTTGTGGAGCAGATGCTCCGGACACACAGGCCCAGTGGCCATGGCTCACAGGCCTAGCCACTCTGTGACATGTGGGATATTCCCGGACTGGGGCACCAACCCATGTCCCCTGCATTGGCAGGAGGACTCTCAACCACTGCACCACCAGGGAAGCCCCCATTTATGCATTCTTCTGCCTCAGTTATTGTGCTATTAATTCCTTCTAGTGTATTTTTCATTTCAGTTATTATATTGTTCATTTCTGTTTGTTCTTTAGTTCTCGTAGGTCTTTGTTAAACATTTCTTTTATCTTCTCAATCTGTGCCTCCATTCTTTTTCCAAGATCTTGGATCACCTTCACTACCATTACTCCAAATTAATTTTTTGGTAGATTGACCATCTCAGTTTGGCTTAGTTGTTCTGGGATTTTATCTTGTTCCTTCATCTGAGATATATTCTTCTGCTGTCTCAACATTTTTTTTAAATTTATATTGGAATAGAGTTACCTTACAATATTGTGTTAGTTTCTAGTGTATAGCAAAGTGAATCAGCTGTACGTATACATATGTCCCCTCTTTGTTGGATTTGCTTCCCATTTAGGTCACCACAGAGCATTGAGTAGAGTTCCCCGTGCTATACAGTAGGGTCTCATTAGTTATCTATTTTATACATAGTATCAATAGCATATATATGTCAAACCCACTTTCCTAATTCATTTCACCTCTCCTTTCCCCCTCGGTATTTATATGTTTGTTCTCTACGTCTGTGTCTCTATTTATGCATTCTAAATAAGATCGTCTATACCAAATTTTTAGATTCCTCATGTATGCATTAATGTATGATATTTGTTTTTCTCTTTCTGACTTACTTCACTCTGTATGACAGTCTCTAGGTCCATCCACATCGCTACAAATGACCCCATTTCATTCCTTTTTATGGCTGAGTAATATTAAATTGTATATGTGTACCACATCTTCTTTATCCATTCCTCTGCTTATGGATATTTGGGTTTTCTCCATGTCCTGGCTATTGTAAATAGTGCTGCAATGAACATTGGGGTGAATGTGTCTTTCTGAATTATGGCTTTCTCTGAGTATATGCCCAGTAGTGGGATTGCTGGGTCACATGGTACTCCTGTTTTTAATTTTTGAAGGAACCTCCATACTGTTCTCCATAGTGGCTGTATCAATTTACATTCCCAGCAACAGTGCAAAAGGGTTCTCTTTTCTCCACATACACTCCAACATTTATTGTTTGTAGATTATGTGATGACGGCCATTCTCATTGGTATGAGGTGATAGCTCATTGTAGTTTTGATTTCCATTTCTGTAATAAATAGTGATGTTGAACATTTTTTTCATGTGTTTGTTGACCATCTGTATGTCTTCTTTGGAGAAATGTCTATGTCTTCTGTACAGTTTTTGATTCGGTTTATGGTTTTCTTTGATATTGAGCTAAATGAGCTGTTTGTATATTTTGGAAATTCACCCTTTGTCAGTTGCTTCATTTGCAAATATTTTCTCCCATTCTGAGAGTTGTCTCTGATAATTTGATAGGAATTTCATTGAATCTGTAGGTTGTTTTGGGTAGTATAGTCATTTTCACAATATTGATTCTTCCAATCCAAGAACATGGTAAAACTCTCCATCTGTTTGTGTCATCTTTGACTTCTGTGATAGTCTTCCGCATACAGGTCTTTTGGCTCCTTATGTATGTCTATCCCTAGGTATTTTATTTTTTTGCAATAGTAAATGGGATTGTTTTCTTAATTTCTGTTTCTGATCTTTCTTTGTTAGTGTATAGGTATGCAAGAGATTTCTGTGTATTAATTTTCTATTCTACAGCTTTGCCAAATTCATTGATGAGCTCTAGTAGTTTTCCAGTAGCATCTTTAGGATTTTATATGTATAGTATTATGTCATCTGTAAACAGTGACAGTTTTATTTCTTCTTTTCCAATTTGCATTCCTTTTTCTTCTCTGTTTGCCATGGCTAGTACTTCCAAAATTATGTTGAATAAAAATAGTGAGAGTGGACAATCCTTGTGTTCTTCCTGATTTTAGAGGAAATGCTTTCAGTTTTTCACCATTGAGAATGATCTTTGCTGTGGATTTTTCGTATATCACTTGTATTATGTTGAGGTAGGTTCCCTCTATGTCTGCATTCTGGAAACTTTTCAACAAAAATTGGTGTTGATTTTTGTCAAAAGCTTTTTCTGCATCTCCTGAGATGATCATATGGTTGTTATTCTTCAATTTATTAATATGGTGTTTCACTTGATTGATTTGTATATACTGAAGAATCCTTGCATCACTGGGAGAAATCCCACTTGATCATTGTGTATAATCCTATTACAGTGTTGTTGGATTCAGTTTGCTAGTATTTTGTTGAGAATTTTTATGTCTATGTTCATCAGTGATATTGATGTGTAATTTCTTTTTTATGTAATATCTTTGTCTGGTTTTGGTATCAGGGTGATGGTGACCTCATAGAATGAGTTTGGGAGTGTTCCTTCCTCTGCAAAATTTTGGATGAGTTTGAGGAGAATAGGTGTTAACTCCTCTCTAAATGTTTGATAGAATTCAACTGTGAAGCCATCTGGTCCTGGACTTTTGTTTGTTGGAAGATTTTTAATCACAGTTTCAATTTCATTACTTGTGCTTGGTCTGGTCATATTTTCTATTTCTTCCTGGTTCAGTCTTGGAAGGTTGTAGCTTTCTAAAAGTTTGTCCATTTCTTCCATGTTGTCCATTTTATTCGCATATAGTTGCCTGTAGTAGTGTCTCATGACCCTTTGTATTTCTGCAGTGTCAGTTATTACTTCTCCTTTTTCATTTCTAAGTTTATTGATTTGATTCCTGTCCTATTTTTCTTGATGAGTCTGGCTAAAGGTTTATCAATTTTGTTTATTTTCTCAAAGAACCAGCTTTTAGGTTTATTGATCTTTGCTATTGTTTTTTTTGTTTCTATTTAATTTATTTCTGCTCTGATTTTTATGATTTCTTTCCTTCTACCTACTTTGGATTTTGTTTGTTCTTTCTCTAGTTGCTTTAGGTGTAAAGTTAAGTTATTTATTTGAGATTTTTTCTAGTTTATTCATGTAGGATTATATTGCTAAAAATTTCCCTCTTAGAACTGCTTTTGCTTCATTCTATATGTTTTGGGTCATTGTCTTTTCATTGTCATTTTTTGCAGGTATTTTTTAAATTTCTTTGTTGATATCTTCAGTGGTTTCTTGGATTTTTAGTAGCATATTGTTTAGCCTTCATGTGTTTGTGTTTTTTACAGTTTTCTTCCTATCACTGATTTCTAATCTCATAGTGTTGTGTTTGGAAAATATGCTTGATACAATTTAAGTTTTCTTAAATTTACCGAGGCTTGATTTGTGACCCAAGATGTGATCTATCCTGGAGAATGCTCTGTGTGCACTTGAAAAGAAAGTGCATTCTGCTGCTTTCAGATAGAATGTCCTATAAATATCAATTAAGTCTATCTGGTCTAGTGTGTCATTTAAGGCTTGTGTTTCCTTATTAATTTTCTGTCTGGTTGATCCATCCAGCTGTGAAAGTGGAGTCTTAAAGTCCCCCACTATTATTGTGTTACTGTCAATTTCTCCATGTATGGCTGTTAGCATTTGCCTTATGTATTGAGGTGCTCCTATGTTGGGTTCATAAATATTTACAATTGTTATATCTTCTTCTTGAATTGATCCCTTGATCATTATGTAGTGTCTTTCTTTGTCTCTTGTAACAGTCTTTATTTTAATGTCTATTTTGTCTGATATGAGAATTGCTACTCCAGCTTTCTTTTGATTTCCATTTGCATGGAATATCTTTTTCTATCCTCTCGCTTTCAGTCTGTATGTGTCTCTAGGTCTGAATGGGTCTCTTGTAGACAGCATATATATGGGTCTTGTTTTTGTATCCATTCAGCCAGTCTGTGTCTTTTGGTTGGAGCACTTTAATCAACTACATTTAAGGTAATTATCAATATATATATATATTCTTATTACCATTTTCTTAATTGGTTTTTGTCTGTGTTTGTAGGTCTTTTTCTTCTCTTGTGTATCCTGCCTAAAGAAGTTCTTTTAGAATTTGTTGCTAGGCTGGTCTGGTGGTGCTGAATTATCTTAGCTTCTGCTTGTCTGTGAAGATTTTGGTTTGTCATTCAAAACTGAATCAGAGCCTTGTCGGGTAATTTTGACTGTAGATTTTTCCCTTTCATCACTTTAAATATATCCTGCCATTCCTTCTGGCATGCAGAGATTCTGCTGAAAGATCAGCTGATAACCTTATTGGGATTACTTGTATATAATTTGTTGCTTTTCCCTTGCAGCTTTTAACATTTTTTCCTTGTATTTATTTTTGACAGTTTGTTTAATTGTGTTTTGGCCTGTTCTTCCTTGGGTTTATCCTGTATGGGACTCTCTGTGCTTCCTGGACTTGGTTGACTATTTCCTTTCCCATGTTAAGGAAGTTTTCAACTATAATCTCTTCAAATATTTTCTCAGACCCTTTCTCTTACTCTTCTTCTCCTGGGACCACTGTAGTTTGAATGTTGGTGCATTTAATATCCCAGAAGTCGAGACTGTCCTCAAGTCTTTTGATTCCTTTCTCTTTATTTTGCTCTGCGACAGTTATTTTCACCATTCTGATTTTCAGTTCACTTATCTTTTCTTCTGCCTCAGTTATTCTGCTATTGATTCTTCTAGTGTATTTTTAATTTCAGTTATTGTGTTGTTCATCACTGTTTGTTTTTTCTTTAGTTCTTCTAGGTTTTTGTTAAACATTTCTATTTTCTGCATTCTATTTCTGAGATTTTGGATCATCTTTACTATCATTACTCTGAATTCTTTTTCAGGTAGATTACTGTTTTCTCTTCATTCATTTGCCTTGTGGGTTTTTATCTTGCTCCTTTATCTGCAACATATTTCTCTGTCTTCTTTATCTTCTCTGACCTCACCCTGAGGTCTCCTTTCCACAGGTTACAGGTTCATAGTTCCTCTCGTTTCTGGTGTCTGCCCCCAGTGGGTGAGTTTGGACCAGTAGGCTTCCCCATGGGAGGGACTGGTGCCTGGGTTCTCTTGGGTGGTACTGGATCTCTCCCCTTGGATGGGCAAGACACATCAGGTGGTGTGTTTTGTGGTGTCTATAGGCTTAGTATGACTTTAGGCAGCCTGTCTTCTGACAGGTGGGTTTGTGTTCCTGTCTTGCTTTTTGTTTGTCATGGGACGTTCAGCACTGAAACCTCTTGACAGTTGGGTGGAGCTGGGTCTTGGAGTTAAGATGGAGACCTCTAGGAGATTTCTTGCCAATTACTATTCCCTGGGGCCAGGAGTTCTCTGGCATTACAGCATCCTGGTCTTGGCACTCCCACCCCAGAGGCTCAGGCCTGACCCCTGTACCAAGATGCCACAAGCCACCAGCTTGGCAAAAAATGGAAAAAAGAGACAATAGAAAAGAAAAAAATGGTGGAAGAAAACAAATGAAAACAAACATACATACAAAACTCAAGACAAAATAGCAAAGATAAAAAGAAGCAAACAGCAACAGCAACAATTAAAAACAAACAAACAGAATCACGGAGAAATGGTAAAAGCAAAACCAAACAAACAAAAGTAAAAGAAACAAAGAAACACATACACAATAAGAAATGAAAACAAAAACAGAGAAAACAAACAACAAAAGAACACCAGACAAACAGAAGAATCCCAAAATGAAATCAAACAAATAAAAACAAAACTAACGAAAAGAAAAAATAAAAAGCAAAACAAAAGCAGAATGCAAAGTGAAGGAAAAGCAAAGAAAACAAAACAAACACACAAAAATGATAAAAAGAATAAAAGATAAAAAAAGATAAGATCAAGTAGAACACAGGAATAAAAGATTAAAGAAATAGAACAAAAGAAAGAAAAAAACACAGAACTGCAAAAATGTAACAGAAATAGAAACATTAAAAAATAAAAAGTTATTAAAAATATTTTAAAAATAATAAATAAAAACAAATAA
The DNA here is from genome assembly GCF_949774975.1 of Lagenorhynchus albirostris. Classification (NCBI taxonomy): domain Eukaryota; kingdom Metazoa; phylum Chordata; class Mammalia; order Artiodactyla; family Delphinidae; genus Lagenorhynchus; species Lagenorhynchus albirostris. The sequence goes on along the minus strand of NC_083098.1, from coordinate 39,195,539 downwards.
TAATTAAAAAACAACAGAACAACACAAAAAATAGTAATAATCATATTTTCATGGGGTCTCAGCTGTCAGTGCCCTTGCCCCCACCGTGAGTTACAGCCAACCTCTGCCTCCCTGGGAAGCCCTCCAAAACCTCTAGGTCTCTGGTTCCACTGTGGGCACTGTGGGGCAGCTCAGACTCTGACCTGGCCCAACTCCTATGTATACTAGTCCTCAAGGTCCAAAGCTGCTAGAGTTAGACTGGTTTCAGTTTTGGGAACACTCATTGTCTGTTCAGATATTCCATAGATGCAGGTTTACCAAACTGATTGTGGGGATTTAATCTACAGTTTGTTCAGCTGCATGAAAAGATTTTTGTTCTTCTTCCTTAGTCACCCTGCCTCTGAGGCTCAGCTGTGGTTTTAGCCCCACCTCTGTGTGTGGGCCACCCACAGTAGTCTGCTCCCAAAGCTATTCTGGAGCACTTGGTTCTGCCCTGGTGAGGACATGGCATGTGGTTGGTATGACTGCCTGGTTTGTGGGGGCCCCATTAGTGACAGGTGTGTGGGAAAGCTGGTGGCTATGGGTGCGACATATCTGGCCATAGTGGAAGCTTTTCCTAGCACCTATTGGCTGGTGTAAGAAAGTAAGCCCTAGTGGTGGCTTTTCTTAGTGCCTGGTGGTGGGTGCAAGAAGGCTAACACTGGGGGGGGCTTTCCCTAGCCCCTGGAGGTGCAGGTGACCAGTGAGTGGAGAGAGAGAGGCTGCAATGGCAGCTCCACCCCCTGTGCATCACTCAACAGTGACACCTTGCTTCTATGGCAGTCTGGATTTCCTCCAAAAGCATTCTTGACTATGTATTTCCTCCCTCCTGTCCCCTCAGCCTGTCTCCTCTCAGCCGGCTCTGCCTGTCTCATCTTGTCTAGATTTCTGTGATTGTGGTTCCTGTCCCTCCAGCTGCAAGGTTGTTGTTCTTTCTTCTGCTGTTTACCTGCTGGTGGATGAGGATGTTTAAAAGGTTTGCGCAGGCTTCCTGTTGGGAGGACTTTGTTCCTGCCTGCTGGTGTGTGGAGCTGGATCTTGTTCCTATGGTGGGCAGGGCTATGCTCAGGAATACTTTAAGCAGCCTGTGTGCAGATGGGTGAGGCTGTGTCCCCGTCCTGTTAGTTGTTTGGCCTTGAGGCATCCCAGAACTGGAACCTACAGGCTGTTGGGTAGGACTAGGTCTTGGAGGGGGAAATGGTGTCCTCCAGGAGAGCTCACACCAATGAGTATTTACCGGAGCTAATGCTGCCAGTGTCTTTGTCCCTGCAGTGAGCCACAGCTGCCTCCCACCTCCACACGATACCCTCCAATACTAGCAGGTAGGTCTGGCCCAGTCTCTTATGAGGTCACTGCTTTTTTCTCTGGGTCCTGGTGCACACTAGACCTTATGTGCCTCTCCAAGAGTGAAATTTATGTTTCCCTGAGTCCTTTGGAATTCCTGCAATTCCCCACTGGCCTTCAAACCCAGATTCTCTGGGTGATCCTCCTCCCATTGCCAGACCTCCAGGCTGGGAAGCCTGATGTGGGGCTCAGAGCTTTCACTGTTGTGGGAGATCTTCTGTGGTATAATTATTTTCCAGATTGTGGGTCACCTATCCAAAGGGTATGGAATTTGATTTTATTGTGATTGCACCCTTCCTACCATCTCACTTTGGCTTCTTTGTCTTTGGATGTAGGGTGTATCTTTTGGTAGGTTCTAGCATATTTTTTATCAATGGTTGTTCAGTAGTTAGTTGTGATTTCAGTGTTTCTGTAAGAAGGGCTGAGCTCATGTCCTTCTACTGTACTATCTTGCTGGCCAGTATTATTCTTTAAATAATTTTTAAAATTAATGCTTTTATTTCCTTCGGTCTGTCTTAGGAACTTGGTGAACCTGAAAAACGTGTATTAGTCTGCTACCACTGCCATAGAGAATTACCCCAGACTTAAACAACAAAAGTTTTTGCTCTCATTTCTGAAGGCCAGAAGTCCATGATCATGGCCTTGGCAGACATAGTTTCTTCTGAGGCCTCTCTCCTTGGCTTGTAGATGGTCACTTTTTCCCTGTGTCTTCATGTGATGCCTCTTCTGTGAATCTGTGTTTTAATCTCTTCTTATAAGGACACCAGTCACAGTGGATTAGGGCTCACCCATATGACCTCATTTACTTTAATTATTTCTGTAAAGGACTTATTTACAAATACAGTCACATTCTGAGGTTCTGGGGGTTAGAACTTCCACAGAATTCTAGAATTTGGGGAGGACAAAATTTAGGTATAATACATGAAATGAAAAAATTTATATTTTTAAATTGTAATGACTCTGACGTACTGGGTTATCTCACTCAATACCAAGAAAATATCCTCTTAGTGAGATCGTTTATTTTCATCCTTCTTACACTATTCAGTCTTTGAAAAACAACACATAGTCTGTACAGAGAGAGGCAAATATCATTACTGGGAAGTTTAGAGTAAATTTAAAAGAAAATTATGACATAAGGAAAAAGAGATTAAAACTCTATGTTGCACTTTCCCTTGAATCTCAAAAAGTAAAGCACCAAAAGATTTTTGTCCTTTCAAAGGAGGGTATACCCTGTGACCACCTCCTTTTCTCCTGTCTCTACTCCAGCCTTAAGTTCATGTTCTTTGCCCACCAATTCCTCTTTCAAGCTTCTCTGCACTTATCTCAAGCTCCTTTGCATGACAAAATTCCACTTTATTCCACAAGGGTGGACCCACAACATTCATTCTGCCACAATGCCCCATGAGTCACGCAGATCCAGAAACAGCACAAGACTCCCGTCTTAGAGACATCAGTCTCTAAGCTTTGCAGAAAACTGAGGTAGAGGGGGGATAGTCAGTTGGGAGATGATTGTGAGAAAGGGATTTGTTCAGTCCCATGTTCAAAGACAGACGCTGGTTCTGAAATCTAAATGTCATTTTGTCTGCCAGTGTGCTACTCTCAGTGTGTCTATTCTCCCAAAAGAGAGACATCCATTTATTTTTACCCTGGAATTAGGATGGAAAACCTTGAAGATAAGATTAACAATGCCTCTCCCACTATTAATGTTTTTCTGTTTCCTTATATATTTTGGGGGGTGGGGGTGGCAAAGAGAGGGTAACAAGGTAGGGTGACAGGGTAGGAAGAACAGTGTTCAGGAATTCAAGTCTTGGGACTTCCCTGGTGGCTCAGTGGTTAAGAATCCACCTGCCAATTCAGGGGCACAGGTTTGATCCCTGGTCTGGGAAGATCCCACATGCCGCAGAGAAACAAAGCTGGTGCAGCACAACTACTGAGCCTGCATACCACAACTACTGAAGCCTGTGCACCCTATTGCCTGCGTGCTGCAAATACTGAGCCCATGCACCACCACTACTGAAGCCCATTCACCTAGAGCCTGTGCTCAGCAACAAGAGAAGCCACTGCAATGAGAAGCCTGTGCACCACAATGAAGAGTAGCCCCTGCTCGCCCCAACTAGAGAAAGCCTGCGTGCAGCAGTGAAGACCCAATGCAACCAAACATTTTTTTAAAGGAATTCAAGTCTTGGGCTGCTATCTCTGTGGCTCTGGGATTCGGTTTCAATTACACTGTTAGTATTCAGAGTCTTTCTCTGATAGAAGGCAAGCAGTTTGAATATGTTACTTCTGTCTACTTAATTGTAAGTTTCATGTAGTTTATGATGACTAATCCTATGCAGTACTTCATGGTCTGTAAACCCTGTTTTAGGATACATTTAAAATGTTCAAGGGATTGGGGGTATCTTTTTTTAAGCCAGTCACATCTCATTTTTTCACCATCTATTTAGTGAAGAGTTACTTCATTTAAGGATAGAACATATTTAAATATCAAATAAGGGAATACATTGTTAAAAGTGAAATCCGTATAAATATCTTGAGTAAAAATTAATAATAACCTCCTAATTATAGCCTATGATTATTAGCTTCCAATGAGAAAATATAAGTTCTAATGACAGGACGCATTATCAAAGAAACAGAAATATTTCATAATAAATGGTCCAACTTATCATGTATCTATAACAATGCTAATTTGTACATACCTAATAACTTGACCTCAAGCTACAAGGCAAAATTTGACAGAACTAAAGGGGGAAATGCATATCAAAATTCACAATGTAGATTTTAGTACACTGCTCCTAGTCCCTGATGGAATAAAAAGGGGAAAAAATGAGTCAGAATATAGAAGAAAATTTTTTAAGGGTAAAATTATTACTAGTCAGAATCATGGCCAAGTTTGGGGGTACAAAGGAGACTTTTGGGATTCTAGTAAATGTTATATGTGTAGACATGGGTAGTGGTTACAGGAGTGTGTTCACTTTGTGACAGTTCATTGACCTGTATCCTTAAAATTGGTGCTTTTTTATGGATGTTCTACTTCAATTAAAAAATTAATTTTTTTTAAAAGGAAAGACTTTACCTCCAATAATCCCCTTTGCTTACTTAAATTTGCTTACACAAATACAAATATTTTTGTTTTCTTTTATCATATACAGGAAGAAAGTAACATTAATTGAATGTACACTGTACAGCTGGCAGCATAAGCTGGGTCTTGTTTTCCTCTGGCCAAAGATATTTGGATTTGGAACATGAAGTTTGAAAAGGAAGAAAATCCTTACCTGTCAATTTTCTCCTCCCCACATTTCAGTTGTGAATAATAATTTGGAGGAAAAAAATGTCACTGAGTAAGTAACATTTTTTCATGGACAAATAGAAAATTCAGAATAGAGAAATCACAATGTCAAAAGCTTTGGTAAGAATAAAAATGTAATGTTCATGAGTCTGTAGAAGAATCAAAATTAAATATTGTTAATTCAGATTTCAATAATCTTCAATAACAGTGACAATAGTAACAATAATAGCCTATTTTTTTAAACATTTATCCTGTCATGTACTGTATTAATTTTTGTAGCAGGTTAATACAGCACACATAGATTATCTCAGTTTCTGGGGGAGGTCAGAGTTTGGGCATGGTTTATTCAGGTTTTTTGCTTTAAGGACTCCAAGAGCTGTAATCATGGTGTCAACCAGGGCTGTGGTCTCATTTGAGGATTAATTCGGGAAGGATCTGATTCCAAGCTCAAGTATTTGTTCACATCATTCAGTTCCCTGTAGGCTGACAAATCGAGGGCTTCAGTTTCTTGCTGGCTGTTGGCCAAAGATCACCTTCAGTTCCTTGCTATGTGGGACTTTCCAATATGGCCACTTCTTCAAAGCTGGGAAGGGAGAGTGTCCTCTCAAGATGATGTTACAAACTTATATAATATAATCATATACATGTAATCACCCTCTCATCATCTTTGCTATACTCAACCAGAAGCAAGTCACAGGTCCTACCAACACTGAAGGGTAGGGTACCATAGAAGGTCATGAATAGCTTTGTGGAGATTACGGGGTCTATCTTAGAGTATGTCCTCCATATGTACAATTCACATGGGTTATCTCATTTATTCTTCACAATAGCTTTATGAGGTAAGTACCATAATTGCCTCTATTTTACAGATGAGGAAACTCTGGCCCAGAGTTAATAATTTGTCCATCTATATGTGTTGAAGTTGTGATTCAAGCTGAGGCATCTAGAAATTGAGGTTATTTGCCTTTACTGGGTTAAGTCTTATTATTTCATAATTAACAAAAATTTCATAATAAAGTATATTACAAAAGGGGAAAATATTTTCAACTACTTTAGAAAGAATACATTTTTTAACATCTTTATTGGGAATAAAATTGTTTTACAATGGTGTATTAGTTTCTGCTTTATAACAAAGTGACTCAACTATACGTATACATATATCCCCATATCCCCTCCCTCTTGCGTCTCCCTCCCACCCTCCCTATCCCACCTCTCTAGGTGGTCACAAAGCACTGAGCTGATTTCTCTGTACTGTGCGGCTGCTTCCCACTAGCTATCTATTTTATATTTGGTAGTGTTTATATGTCAATGCTACTCTCACTTCGTCCCAGCTTACCCTTCCCCCTTCCTGTGTCAAGACGCTGTAGGAAACTAAGATCCCACATGATGCATGGTGTGGCCAAAAAAATGAAAGAAAAAGAAACCTGAGAAAGAATACATTTTTAATAGATCATTAATGGACTTAACCCAAACAATGAGTAAGTATATTACTTACTACTCAAACAAGGAGTAAATTCCCTCTCAAGATTTAAAAAAATTGAGCCTGAAATTATTTTTTGTCGGTTTATTTGTATTAAATTAATGAAAAATAGAGACTTCTAGTATTTTATTCACATATTCATGTTGGTTACAGGACTGTGCTTTTTTTTTTTTAAATCTCAATTTTTTTTAAAAATTTATTTATTTATTTATTTATGACTGTGTTGGATCTTCGTTTCTGTGCGAGGGCCCTCTCCAGTTGCGGCAAATGGGGGCCACTCCTCATTGCAGTGCACAGGCCTCTCACTATCGCGGCCTCTCCTGTTGTGGAGCACAGGCTCCAGATGCGCAGGCTCAGCAGTTGTGGCTCACGGGCCCAGTTGCTCCGTGGCATGTGGGATCCTCCCAGACCAGGGCTCGAACCCGTGTCCCCTGCACTGGCAGGCAGATTCTCAACCACTGCGCCACCAGGGAAGCCCAGGACTGTGCATTTTAGTGATACAGTTTCACATATCAAAGATATATTTAAACCAAGAGATGGAACTTATTTAAAATATTCATTACCCTTGTTTCAGAACATGATTTTGAATTTTTTTTATCACATTTCTAAAAGGAAAGTGAGAGAGAGAGAGGGAGAGAGAGAGAGAGAGAGAGAGATTACCTGATCCTAAGCATTTCATTACTAACTGGGTTAGGTTTAAATCATGTAATGGCACACTTAGGTAACTGCAGTCATGAGGAGTAAATTCCTTATGAATTCTTCTCATTTTATCCATTTGAGTTCTATGAAATATAAAATATGTGTCAGAAAGTAAGGTTTTAGTAGACTAAATAACACATTTTGGAAAACACTCACCAAGATACAGTACTCATTAGTAAATATTTTGCATTATTTTCCCCAAATAACTAATAGCAGAGAGTGATGACCAATAACTCTAATTCTAGCTTTCACTGAGAGTGTCAGTGGTACTCAGACCATGGGAGACATATATGTTGATAGGGCAGTGAAGGATTGCCTAATTAAATATTTGCAAGTAAATATTTCAGAAATAAATAGCATTACAAAAAAAAATCAGCATTATGCCAAGCAGTGAGTAACAAATTATGTATCATGGAAATGAAATTTTGAATTGGTTGAGCAATTTGCTCAAGTGTACACAGCAAGTGAAAAATATCCAGGATTTAAACCCTGGCAATTTGACCCAGTAAAACCTTCATCCAGTGTTTCTCAATCCAGGCGCTCATTAAAGCTTTGAACAAATATAAATATTTTTGCCACATATAAGACTAATTAAATTACAATCCCAGGGCTTGGGACTCAGGTATTTCTACTCCAGGGCTTCCCTGGTGGCGCAGTGGTTTTTTGCCTGCTAATGCAGGGCACACGGGTTTGTGCCCCGGTCCGGGAGGATCCCACATGCCATGGAGCAGCTGGGCCCGTGAGCTATGGCCGCTGAGACTGCGTGTCCGGAGCCTGTGCTCCCCAATGGGAGAGGCCACAACAGTGAGAGGCCCACATACTGCAAAAAAAAAAAAAAGTACTCCAGGGATTTTAATGTGTAACAAGGGTTGAAAAGCTGGGCTTTTTTCAATACATCGTCTTGCTCATATATCACTAAATTTTAGTACTCCATCAATTCTCTTAGTTATGTCTACTTTTCTCCTGTTTTTATTGTTTGTTTTTTAGATTTCATAATTAAGAGGACATAAATATTATGTATTTGGGAAACATATTCAGAATACGCTTCAGATACAAATTCTCATGGAAACGTATCAAACATAAACAAGTAACAGAATGTGCATTTTTCTTTTTAAAGCAGTATCTTTTTAGTTTTGATATTTTGTTTCATCTCCTCTGTGTTACTTAAAGGAAAAATTTCATTTCTCCTGTGATCTTATTCAAGCCAGTAAACATGGATATGTTTTTTTCTTTTTTTTTTAGATTAAAGTGTTTTTTTAAAATAGATCTTTCTTTCTAGATTTTCTAAAAACGTTTATTTATTTATTTTTCGCTGTGTTGGGTCTTTTGTTACTGCGCACAGGCTTTCTCTAGTTGTGGCGAGCAGGGGCTTCTCATTGTGGTGGCTTCTCCTGTTGCAGAGCACTGGCTCTAGGCATGTGGGATTCAGTAGTTGTGGTTCATGGACTCAGTAGTTGTGGCTCACAGACTTAGTTGCTTCGTGGCATGTGGGATCTTCCCAGGTCAGGGCTCAAACCCATGTCCCCTGCATTGGCAGGCGGATTCTTAACCACTGTGCCACAAAGGAAGTCCTCTAGATTTTTTGATAATGGCCATTCTGACCAACGTGAGGTAATACCTCATTGTAGTTTTGATTTTCTTTTCTCTAATAATTAGTGATGTTGAGCATCTTTTCATGTGCCTCTTGGTCACCTGTAAGTCTTCCTTGGTGAAATGTCTATTTAGGTCTTCACATGGATATTTTATAACCCCAGTGCTCATGTGCTTTAATAATTGTTCTAATCGCTTCACAAAACAGAGATTTAAACTGTTGAAACCACTTTGGGATTAAGTTCAAATTAATCGTTGTTCAAATGTCAGCACAAGCTGAAAATTTAAGGGCATCTATAGGTGGTTCATTTACCTGATTTCTGAGCCATAAAAGATTTTTCCTGGCCTTCTGATAAAAGTTTCACATTGATATTACTCAAGAAAATTCTAGGCCTAGAACATTGAATTAGTGAATTTCTGTCACTGGTTTTGAAGAAACTAAAAACAAAATTTTCCTTAAATAATTAACTCCAGTTACAAGTTAAAATATATGTACCAGGTACTATGCTAGGTACTTTTATTATCATTTATTTCTCACAAATATTTTATTCCTATTTTCCAAAAGCTATTATTTCCCATTTTATAGGTGAGAAAACATGGGTCTCCTAGCTAGTGAGTGACAGCTCAGATACATCAAGACTGAGATATTTGGAATATCAGACTATGCTTTTAAAAATATATTTCATATCCGTATTTTCAAATGTGTTTTCAGTCAAAATATATTTTATGAGGTACACAGCCTAAGAAGAATACTTTTATTATGTAAAACATAAAGGAAGACTGTAGGTTAAGAAAATACATTTTGGGAATTGAAACTTTATTGACACACTCCATGAAGAATATTCTACTCCATCCCTAAAAACTCTGAGATACAATCAAAAAGGAATCTGAGAACAAGAGCAAGAAGTCTGGAAGAGTCTGCTTGAGGAAATACAATTTGAAAAGTTCAAGAGAAGTGAGAATATAAATGTGGAATTTCTGATACTCGGGCATTACCATGATTTAAATAATTACTTATGATAACTTGAAAATTATCCCACAATACTAAATTTGGCCATGATTGATTCTTATTTATTATGACTCTTTTATTACAAGGATGTGAAATTATACAGAATAGAACTGAGTTATTCTGAAACCACTCTTTAATAGAAAACTTTAAGATCTTTAAAAATGGATTTGGATCTTAATGCTCTATATGAAAGGGAAGAGATTCCTCATTCTATGATAATTTTCCCACAGCTTGAAAGTTTTGTGCAGAATATGACTGAAATGTAGGGCAGTAATTTTATGCTATCATTAAGGCAAATTTGGTTAGATAAGAGCTATTTGCAGTTAAGAGTGTGATTTTCACATTACAATCCAAAAAAGTATGGAGAAAGAAAAAGAAGTGATGCCAAGTTTGGTATAATTTGCCCAAGTGTTTGTTAATGCACAGGAGAAATGCAGTCAGTGAAAACTGCATTATTTTCAAAGTTTTTAAAAGCTGAGGGGAAAATAAGATTAATCTATGTGAATACCAATTAAACCCCAATAAAGAAAATAGTTCTAACTGCATTAAAACTAACCTCAGTTCTGGGGTCTGATCATGTTTTTACTATCCAAATCTTACAACCTGTCTTCTCAGTATTGCTGAGAAAGTGGAGAGATCCTTTTGCTTCAAATTTGAATATAAGATTTTAATGTTGATAATGACAGTTAATTGCAATATCTAGATGGTAGTCACTTAGTTTTTATGCATAATTTTTGTTAAAAGCCTGGTCTCAAGTGTAGCTTTTAATGAAAATGACAAAATGGTAAACTACTAGTTACTCTTGGGTCACATGCCCTAGAAAGTGATGTGTACTAGTTTGTATTGGTTGCAAGTAATGTAAATTGAACACAAACCAGTTTAAGCAAAAAAAGAAAATTTAGTGGGTCATATACCTGGGAAGTACAATGGGTGGTGCCTCTTTCCCACCATCTCTCAGTGCGGCTTCCAGCTGTGTGGTTTCATTCTCAGGCAAGGTCTTTCTAAGCTCCAAAAAGAAAAACTTGAATTTTCCATATGCTGGTGACAATTTGCATAGCATTTACCTTGCATTAGGTCTTATAAATAATCTAGAGGTAATTTAAAGTTTATGGGATGATGTGTAGGTTATATGCAAATAATATATAATTTTATATAATGGACTTGAGCATCCACAGATTTTTAGTATCTGTGGAGGTCCTGGAACCAGTCTCCCATGGATACCAAGGGAAGGTTGTATTTTAAAGCCTATTTGAAGCACATTAGACACATAGGAATTTAGGATTATCAAGACTTCTTAATAAATAAAATTTCTTCTCTTTAAGAGTTCCTTTTTGTTTATGCCCATATTCTTTGTTCTGAAGTCAGCTTCGTCTGATATTAGTTTTCATTATATTTGGAAAATTTTCAGACATTATTCCTTCAAATTTTTTGCTGTCTTTCCTCCTTCTCCTTTGGGACTCCAATTGCACAAATGTTAGGCAACTTGATGACCCACAGTTCACTGAGTTACTATTCATGTTTAGTGTTTTTAGATATATTCTTCTTTTTTGCTAGCTTTGGTTGTTTTACTTTCAAATTCATCATTCTTTTTTTTCCTGCAGGATCTAATTTGATGGTAATCTCATCTAGTAAAATTTTTATTTTGAATAATGTATTTTTCATATCTAGAAGTTACCTTTTTCATATGATCCATCTCCCTCTTAATTATGAACATTACGGTGTTTCTGATAATTACTGATAATATTCAACATACTTAAAATAGTTGCGTAATTGTCCTTGTAACTGAGCAGGATCCTATGGGGCCTTCCTGAGGCAGGTCTTTCCCCCATATCCTCTGCTTTAGTTCCTCTCTCGAGTACCTAGATAACAACATGGAAGTTGTTAACTACTTGGTGACCATGAGTACATAACCCCAAAACTCTTGGAGCCTAAGGACTGATAATGTTAACACCTGTGACACCACTTTGTTACCTCCTTATCAAACAATCAGAGAATTGTGCACAAGCTGATCCCATACCCTCTGACCCTCTTCCCTCACCTGGCCTTTAAAAATACTTTGCTGAAACCCTTCAGTTAGTTTGGGGTTTTGTGGGGCATGAGCCACCTATCTTCTTGCATGACCCTTGCAATAAACCCTTCTCTGCTCCAAACTCTGACGTTTTGGTTTGTTTGGCTTTACTGTGCGTCAGGAACATGATCTTGTGGTTGCTAACAATCTTGTCTGCTAATTCTATCATATTTGCCATTTCTGGGTCTGTTAATATTAACCGACTTGTTTCCTGATTGTGGGTCACATTTTCCTATCTCTTTGGCTACTTATATTTGACTACATGCCAGGTATGATGATTTTTATATCGTTGAGTGCCTAATTTTGTTGAATTCCTTTAAATACTGTTGGAATTTGTTCTGGCAGGTAGTTGGGTAACTTGTGGGACAGTCTGAGTCATTTAAAACTTACTTTTATGCTTTTTTTTTTTTAGGGGCCTGTCTAGAGTATCCTCTACTCTTGGGTAAATTTAGTCTCACCTCTAAGACATGACCAATTTTAGGATCTCTATTGATTGCTCTGTGTATCTAGTGGGTCCTTTCAACTCTGGCTAGTGGGAACTCAAGTGATTCATTTCTCTGGTAATTGTTCTTTCCAAAGAAGTTCTTTTTCTAGTCTGATGAGGTCTCACCCTATGCATACACAGACTGGTGTTCAAAGACTCCAGAGGTCCCTATGCAGATTTTATAACTCTCACTGCAATGTTCCTTCTTTTATGACTTTCTGTCTTGTAAATCCTTGACCCCTTGGCTTCCTCAAACCCTGATCAGTGTCTTCTCAACTCAGTGAAAACAATTTCACTCCCTCTGTAGCAGTCGAAATTTTCTCTGGGAGGAAAGTTGGTGGGATCACAGTGCTTACCTTTGTGTTCACTTTCTATCAAGGACCACAGTCCTGAACTATTTTTTAATCTGTAAGTACAGTTGTTTCCCTTTTTTGGGGGGGTTAATTTTCTAGTTGTTTACAGCAGGAAGGTAATTCCAAATTCTGCTACTTTCACATGGAAATGCTATCAGTAATTTTGAAAATAACATTTCCTCTATGAATGTTACCTTCCTTATAAGACTTACATGTGCAATATGGCAGTATTTTTTTCTTTTAACAAAAAAGGGTGCTCACATCCACTTGTCATGAAAACTTGCTTGAATGCAATTCATTACACAGATGATTTTCTACATTTTTCCTCATCTAGAAACAATATAATTGCTCATTAGAGTAGATAGAATTATTTTATTTGGTTTTTCTTTCATCATTGTACTTCTCATACAGCAGGCAAAATTAATTTTTCACCAATTGTATGGTTTATACAGTTCCTGATTTTGTTATTTTCTAAGAAACAATGAAATCTTTATCCTTTTGACAAGTTTATTTCTAATATTCTAGGGGGAAAAAATTATTTCCTAAGTCTTTAAATCTGGGAACTTCAATACACATATTTGATTTTTCATGAGTATTTTTTCTTTGCAAAATATTAAGCTTTGTGGTCTCATGGAAATAGAGTACGAATGTTAGTACCTGTCCATTTTTATGCAAAATTAGAAAACCCAATTTTAAATATTCACTTGAATATTGACACTTTTTCTTTATATTTGACATTATAAATTATATGTTATAGACAGACAGGTGGATAGATAGAAGGATGGATAGATAAGTAGGTAGATAGAGAGAGAGTGTAGATAATCTGTGATAGTAATGAAGCTGAATCCAGCCTCTGTACCCCAACACTGAATTAAATCTTGGAGACAGAGTTTTGGGTGACGTAGGAAAGAATAGCTTTATTGCTTTGCCAGGTAAATGGAGCCACAGCAGGCTAATGACCTCAAAACTGTGTCTCAATCTGGAGGGTATGTTATAATAATGGTTCAAAGAGGGCATAATCAGCTCATGGACAGTCTTCTGAATGGTTGGTGAGGAGGTAATCAGGAGTCAGCGTCATCAACCTTCTGGTTCCAACCTATCTGGGATCTACGTGCCTGTGGGCAGCATACAGTTAACTTCTCCCACCTGGTGGGGGTTTCAGTATATGCAGAACAGCTCAACGATATAGTTATGTGTATCTCTTGCAAGGGAACCAGGACCCTGCCCCAAGGCTGCACTACTGTTTCTTGACTGATCTTCCCTTGTCTCTGCATCCCCTCCCTTTCCCAATTACCAACTGTTTGAACCTGCCTGTTGGAACTCAGGGAAGGTCATGGAGGCTGAATGAAGCTTATTTCCTGTAATCAGGAAATGAGGGACACAGAAAGTCTTTTGTGCCCAGGATCCCCACAGGGTTGTGCTGTTTTAGTAACACCTATAAATTTGAACTGATAAAATTATGCTATGGTAATTCAAATAAAATAAGCAGCTTAATGGTGATGAAACTTACCAAAATTATGAGCAACTCTCAATAAAGTTGAGCACATAAACAAATTAAAGTATTCCCTCAATTTCTATGTCTCTGTATTACTAGAAAAGTCAGAATGTTTTAAAACTGCAAAAAAAAATACTAATTTTTGTATGACATGGGGGTAGTTCCCAGGCTCAGCAAAGTTTTTACATTCACAATTAGCCTTTAGTACATTCAGAAACTCTATGGTACACAGGATAACTTTTTGTACTGAGGACTTGTCCTGATACTTCAGGATGCCTAGAATTCTACCCATGATCTCACTCACTAAATGGTAGTACTATCCTCCCATCCTTGTGTCTTCCAGAAAATCCCTCACAAATTTTCAAAACATACCCTTCAAGATGGTATTACCAGCAGTGTGAAATATTCAGAGTTAGGGAAAAATAAATGTTAGTGTGCATGTGTAATGTGCCAACCATTCATCCATCCCCTTAAATCTCTTTCCTAGAAGAGCATAGAGAAAACCTCCCTCACCAGGACATTGAGAAAAACTTTGATGAGAACAGCACAAACTTCTTTGAGAAACATGGTAAGGGATATTTTTTGAGAGCAAGGATAAACATGAAGAGGCTGCTATTAAAATGGGCTACCTGGTTTCAATAGATAATGGAACCCCCAATGGAAGAAAGCTGAAAAATAAAATTTAACTGTCAGAGGAAAAGTGGGTATGTTTTCCATAATAGGCAGTAGAATTGGAATAATAAGCAGAATGATTTGATTCACCTAATAAGTTAATGGCTAATGGTTAATTACTCATGAGGTACTTAAGACCAAAAGAGTTGTCCTCCCTCTATGTTACTGTCTAAATTAAATCATATAAATTCTTGATTCCTGCCACCTTGTTCTGCTTCCACCCCACCAACACCACCACCAAAGGAGAAAAAAAAAGAAAAAAGAAGGAAAGGAAAAGAAAGCTGGATTGGATCTGATTTTAGTCATCATGAGAGAAAGTCATACACTCTTTCTCATCTCTTGGACCTGAGTCAGTTCACAGACCCATAACTCCTTCAGTGAAGAGAAAGTGATCCCTGAGGCTCAGAAGTCACTCTGTTCCATTATTCACGGTAAAGGTTAACTAGGGTAACTTAGTTTAGGTAATAGCCTATGTAGGTAATAACCCATGACTCCAAAATGTAACAATTATCCCAATTCCTGAATGTACAGTAAGAATTAGTCTACTCAGCAACTCTCATAATCCCCGCATTGACTGTCCCTTCTATGTAATGATGGCTATATTGAAGGACTAAGTAATGGTGTGTGAGACCTTCTTTTCTTGTCCAAAGTGACTGCTTTCACCAGGAAATCACAGATATTAGTGCCACCATCAAATGGAAAAATTATTCAGGAGTAAATGATTCATCATTTGTGAGTACCTTTGGATTTCAGAGGTAACAAAAAACTCTCAGCTAATATACTAACAATCCAGAAACTGGATTAAATTTGAATGGTGCCCAGGGAAAGAAAAGCATTTGTGACTTGATCACAGAGCACCACAAACTGATGTCACTTGGCAATTCTGATCCAACAGATCTAATGATGCTTTAGGTGTGTCTATGCTATGCAAATCCTTTCACAACCCCAACAGGAGAATCACAATGACAGTCCTTTGAGTTTTAAATAAAAGTCTTTTTGGTCCAAAAACTTTGTTTTGAGATACAGCCCTTTGGTTTCCAATAGAAACTATGAAGAGAGTGACCATCTGACCATGGCACACCAGGAGAACATGCAATCCAAACTTCCCATCATGAGGTCTTTTGTTCTTAATCTACCAAACCGCAAAGTTAGATTTTCCTAGTAGCACTCCATCATCAAATAAATGTGTTAAAAGCAATCCTGTTGCCTGAATAAGTAATGACTATACACGTTTCATAAGCAATTGGCTTGCACTCTGTATGTGCTGTTGCAACTTTGACAAACTGATGCCTCTCTTTCAGGACACATTGAAAGCCTCTTGTGGGAATTCTCTATGACAATGTGACTGAGAGTAAAAACTATGAGTTGCTCAAGTCGGACACAATTCAAGTGGAATATCTGGATTTCACTTTTTCTGGAAGAAGAGATGGCCAAAATCATAGATTTACATATATTTGTGGGCAATTTCTAATGATTTTTTTGAAGGAGCTATAGAAATGGTGATTAGGAGGCTTGCAGGAGGAAGGTATCCATGGATGTTCCAGAAAGGGCCTGGACTGAAGACATTTGTGAAACTTTCTCAAAGCCTGAAGGCCCTCAATAATCAAGTGATAAGAAGCATACTCTGCAAAGTGCTTACTTACTGGATTCATGAACAAAAATGCCAATAGTTATAAGGATAAAGTTTACACATGGACTCAACAATCTAGACTGCCTTTGCAAAACACTGTATCCTCAAATCCCCTAAGTTACACTCTAAACAGATCAACACACCCCTTACTTCACAATTAAAATAAACTATAAGGTGTATCTTTAGTGAATTCTATCCTCTCCGCAACCTACAAATATGTAAAGTTAACCTTCATCCTCTTGTCACCACTCGAGACTTAGATTAAGAGCTGTCCATCTAGTTTAGGGATAACACCTCTCCTCCGCTCTTGACTATTTTGTTCCATTTTATTTAAGACCGGGTTCCATCTATTATTCCTTTTGACCTTTCTACAGGTCCTTCCTAACTACAGTCAAGTTCTATCATCAGTCTTTAAAAAAACCCTCTTTTAACACTGCACCTCACCTCTAGCCACTAATCAATATTTCTCCTTTCATACCCAGCTAAGTCCAATGATAGATGGCTTAATGTGGCTGCCCCCATTTTCTCGTCTCCTTTACCCTGAGAATCCAAAGGTCGTTCTTTGAATCTATTCTTACCAGATTAGAGCCATAGAGTATTGAGTGATTACTGATGCCAGACGAATAACTTCTACTTAGAAATGTTTGACAGTATCTCTGGTTGAACTTTGAAGACGCTGTGTTATTTGATTTTATTTCAAGGCTAAGAAACAAAGCCCGGTAAACTATCTCAATCTATCCATAAATTTGGGTGAATTTTTCTCTCCTAGAGATCATCCAAAGTATTTATTGTTTCTGCCAAGAATGACCTCCATTGAACTGTGAAGTAGGGATCCCCTAACCCATAAAAGAGGTATGAGACCTATACAGTAAGTCTCCTACATACGAACCTTCAAGTTGTGAACTTTCAAAGATGCAAACCTGCGTTCACATGTCCAATCACCTAAGTTAGTTCATGTGTCTGGCGTACATTGTCACATGCGTGCATTCTCTACAAGTGGTTGTGTGTTTGTGTACTTTACTGTACAGCACTGTATAGAGTACAGTAGTACAGTATCTTTATCTCAAACCCAGGATGTCCAGAAGCAAACGTAAAAGCAGTGGTGATGTAGCTGATACTGCTAAGAAACGTCAAGTGACAATGATGGAAACAAAAGTGAAAATAATTGAGAGAGTGGAGCAAGGCAAAAAGATGGTAGACGTCGCTTGTTCTTATGACATGTATTCTTCAACCATCAGCACGATTCTAAAGAACAAGGACAAGATCATGGAACATGTGAAGTCTGCTGTGCTGATGATATCGACAATACTGTATCCTAAAACCTTTACTAGATACCTGGTTACCTACTGGTGGATATTCAAAAACAATGATACAGTATTAAACATCAAAGCTATGGACACCAAGGGGAGAAAGTGGCGGGGGTGGTGGTGGTGGTGGTATGAATTGGGAGATTGGGATTGACATATATTAACTGATATGTATAAAATAGATAACTAATAAAAAACTGCTGTATAAAAAAATAAATTCAATGAAATTCAAAAAACAAACAATAAAAAACATGAAAGCAATTATTTTTGAGATGTAAGAGGTGTGTGTGTGTGTGTGTGTGTGTGTGTGTGTGTGTGTGTGTGAGATGTCAAATACACACTAAGAGTGGACCAAGATTTATAGAAAAAGTGCATAGGACTTTAAGAATAAAAATGGATTTTTAAAAGAAAATTATCAGAAATATCAAGATCAAGAATATTAAATTGGGTATTACAAATATCCAAAGCAATGATTGTAATGTTCACAAGCAAGCTACTAGGATATTTTTCACAATGTCTTTATTAATATATCTTCACCCTATTCAGGAAGATTATACCATAGAATTAATTATAGTTTCTCATATGCTCAGGAAGTAAGACCCTTTACTTACTTGAGGTTTCTGAAATAAATGATAGTATATCATTTAAAAATAAGTTCTCAAAAACATACTCTTACACATTCATTCCATATTTTACTCTATGATCTCCTAATATTTATTTGGGAAAAAAAATCTAAGTCCAAACAACTTTCATTTATTCTTAAGAAGTGGAGAATTGTTGTTTCATGACCTCTATGAAAAGGATTCTTAAACTGGAAAACTAGAGTCTGTCATACAGAGTGAAGTAAGTCAGAAAAAGAAAGACAAATACCGTATGCTAACACATATATATGGAATTTAAGAAAAAAAATGTCATGAAGAACCTAGGGGTAAGACAGGAATAAAGACACAGACCTACTAGAGAATGGACTTGAGGATATGGGGAGGTAGAAGGGTAAGCTGTGACAAAGCGAGAGAGAGGCATGGACATATATACACCAGCAAACATAAAATAGATGGCTAGTGGGAAGCAGCCGCGTAGCACACGGAGATCAGCTCGGTGCTTTGTGACTGCCTGGAGGAGTGGGATAGGGAGGTTGGGAGGGAGGGAGATGCAAGACGGAAGAGATATGGGAACATATGTATATGTATAACTGATTCACTTTGTTATAAAGCAGAAACTAATACACCATTGTAAAGCAATTATACTCCAATAAAGATGTAAAATATATATATATATATATGTTAGATTCAGTGCATCTGGGGTGAGGCCTGAGATTATTCTTCAGGCTTCCAGGTATTGCTGGCCCATGGACAACTCTGAATAGCAAGGCTCTATACAGCAACATTATGGACTATAATTTAATTTAAATTATTTAAACTTTATTTTATTCTTCATAATAAAAATTGTCAAACATGAATATATATATATATATTCACCCTAAATCAGGCAAGTGATAGTCTTACACACTTCTCCTTGCATAATTTCAAAGAGAATTGGCAAACTCTTGGAGTTCTAAGAAGTTCTAGGAGGTACAAACTTTCAAGCTTTCTATATGGTCTCTTAAATATAAAATTATAGGTTTTATCTATGGGTCATATTACCAAGCAAAGCAAGTGCATTCATCTCTGCCAGCTGTCTTGAATATGACATTAATCTTGTTTTGAACAACAGTACTTGTGATCCAAAATTACTTCACAATTTCATGACTAATGCACACTGAATTTGAGAGCCCGATGTTACCTTTAACTTAAAGAAAAATGCTGGAAATACGAATTCATGGAAATACAAAATGAAAGTTAACAAGCCTCACCAGAAAATTAACTATGATGGCTTACATCCTATTATGCATAAAATGATGACTCTAAAACTCATCAAAGATAAATGGTTGCTGGAATAGCCCTAAAAATTACCAAACAACGTTTTGTTTAGCAAAGATTTACTGAGTATGTTCTGTGTGCCAGTCACCTTACCAGTCACTGGAATAAAGTATAAAAAAATTACAATCCTTGTCCAAAAGGTTTATAAGCTAAAGAGCTGACTGTATGAAAAATTAACTAGGTTGCAAAGTGATAAGTGTACCAGAAGTCCACAAGCCTCAAATTAAATCTAGAGAAATGCATGGTTAATTTCCCCAGGGAAAAGTAAAAGTGCTTTACTAGAGATAATATCTGAGCAAAGGTTGCAAGAATGAGTAAGAGTTTGCCAATTACGGGAAGAGAAAACACAAGTATTTACCTCTAATGGTGTACTTGGCACAGTTTTAAACCCCTATGCCTTCTCCTTCCTCCTACTTCTTTCAGAGGGATGCATCTACATTCTTTTCTTCGCCTCATCCTTTTGTTCCTTTGCTCCCTCGTTCTAAAGTTTTCTGTAAAACCAAAGGTGCTTTATCTCGCCCAAGTGAATATACAGTTACCTAGTTGAGAAACGCTGCAATACATGACTTTTAAAGTCCCTTCTAGCTATAAAATTATGTGATAATTAGGAAACAATTATTCTTTTTACATATAAGATTTAAATTCTGAAAATGGAAGTAAGTTAACAAAATGGAACTATCTAGTGAGAAATTCAAACAATAATAACTTTTTAATGATTTCTGTACAACAGTGAAAGAGCCAATATGGGGGGAAAAAAACAATTTGCTTCATTTTCCCTTAATAAGACATTTTGATATTGAGCCACCTGCTTGTTTTATTCATTTGATCAATGTTGATATAACCTCATATATTAAAATTCTGAAAAAGCACTCAGGTAAATTCCAGTCAAACTGCTATTGATCTTTGGCAATCCAGGCTTAGATCACTAAATGAATCTTTGGGTTAATTATGCATGGAATGTTTCTTTATATTTTCCTAATTCCTAAACTCTATTTATTCTTTTGTATAGATAGTAAGTTTCAAGTGTATTTAAAAACTACATAGGAGTATCTAAGACAGGAACAGATACATAAAACAAACATTCCCATCTGACTTAGCTTTATCTGTTCCTTCTTCATCAATAGGAAACAGGCATGGTAAGGCCAAAAATAAGAAGAATAAAGGTATGTATAGCGGTTTATGAGCAACTAGGGCTGAATACATTTTTTATTCATTCTGTATTTCATTGAACAACAGTTTTGTGGCATGAATTTGCTCTATGCATGTGATGGATATCTAATCTTTAACAATGCTGCTGTAAACAAAGATTGATGTAATCAGGTCTAGGCCATGTGAAAGCCCATAATTTACTGCTCAAGAAACAAATTATAAAAGTTGATTATGTCACGAGGTCTTATGTCCCATAATAGATATGTGATTCAGAAAGGAGATGAAATTTTATTTGTATCTTGTAGATGAGGAGTTCACAATTTGATGGAAGCTAGAATAGAGGGTCGAAATTCTAAGTAGTTGAAACAAGGGTAGCAAATGCCTGGTGATAATAAAGGGTGTACAAGCAGGACCAGTTGCATATAGTTTAGGATGCCTTTTGTGGGGTGACTGGGAGATTTTTATGGGGAGATAAATAGCAGCCAGATAATTTAGAGTGTTGAACTCTCTGTTAGGTAGTTGCATTTTATTGTATTTCTAATGTGTAGTCATTGAAAGGTTTAAAACACACAGAAAGTGCTGTCATTTTTGAGTTTTAGTAAGAACATTCTGTTAGCAATGGAAAAGTTTTGGGGGGAAGGAAGAGTGCAACCTAGAGCAGTTATACACAGTCCAGACAGATCGTAATGAGAGAATTACACAGATAGCTTTAAAATACTCCACAGATATCTGGTTACCACCCTAAATTTAAAGAATCACATGGGACTTGAAACTGAGAATCTATAATTTAAACAATCCCCCTTATTAGTTATATATTTCTGCATAAGAAATTACTGCAAGCTTTGCAGTTAACACAACAGACATCTATTATCTCAGTTTCTGTGGGTCAAGAATTGTAGCATTATTTAGTCAGGTCTTTTGTTTCAAGTTCTCTTACAAGGCAACAATCAAGACCTTGGCCAGGGCTGTGGTTTCATCTGAGGCTCGACCAGAAAAGGATCAACTTTTAAATTCAGATGGTTGTTAGCAGAATTCAATTCCTTGTGGGTTGTGGAACTCTCGCACAGCTCCTTGCTAGCTGTTGCCTGGAAGCTTCCCTCTCTCTCTCTTTTTACATGGGCCTCTCTACGTGGAAGTTTACTTCATCAAAGCTAGTAAGGGAGAGCATCTGCTAGCAAGAAGGAAGTTATGATTTATGGGAGAAAGCTCCCATCACCTTTGCCTTCTTTTACTGGTTAGAAGAATTCACATGTTACCCACACTCAAGAGTAGCGTATTACACAAGGGATTGAATACCAGGATGTAGGAAAAATTAGGGACCGGATTAGAGTTTGTCCATGACACACTTCATGTGATTCTGACACTCATTCAGGTTTGAAAACACTGACCTAGAGAATTTCGGACACATACACACAAAATAGCTAGGATGAATATTAGAGGACATATCTCAAAAATTTTGAAAAAGAAATATCCCATAGATCAGGTGATTAATTGTGTGCAAGGGATGGTGTTAGGGAGGAGAGTGCTTGATTATCAAGCTTTGAACTTGGTGATTGAGTATATCGATGCCAGTAACAAAAATAAGAAGTCAAAAAAAAAAAGAAGAGAAAGAAACCTGTCTTGAAGAATAATGATGGAATTGATGTGCCTATGGGATATGTTATGAAAATTTTTTTTTGAAAAATTATGAAAATATTTACAACTTTGAAATATGCCCCCCCAAAACATAAGTGGCATGTCTTTTCAATGATATAGAGTGACATTGTTTACCAGGCCTAATGAAGTTTTGTTTTACTAACCAGGAAAGTGTTCTATGTTCAACTTACTGTTTTTACAACTGCTTAAAGTCCCCAGACATAGTGAGGTTACACTTTAACTTGCATATTTTTGTCCAATAGAGTTACAAATAATTTATTTCCAGTACAAAAGATAACCCAAAGGTTATGGCTTACTTTTCTGTAGGACATTAGTACTTCTATAACTAAATTAACAATTGTATGTTAATATTCCTTCATCAATTGACTATCAATAACTAGATCCTCAAATGCTCTCTGAACCAACCTTACCATCTCAGTGTCATTATTTTGATAAGTTGAATAAAATATTTGACACATTTATACTTGTGTGAGTCATTTTATTTGTTCAATTTCACTTTTTGAAAATTATCCTTTAGTGATTGTGGAGGTACCACCAAGATGTCCAAGTGAACTCACTTTTTGGAGTCAATTACACTGCACTGACCATGAAATTTCTCTCTGTGTCTCTCTCTCCCTCTCTCCCTCTCTCTCCCTCCTTCTGAAATTATTTTAAGTAGCAATAAAACTTTAACTTTGTTGACTCTCTAATTCTCTACATTTTATTTATACTGATTTCTTTCTTTGTTTTTGTTCACTCAGGTTCCAGTTTGCACATAGCAAATGTCATTCTTCAGTAATGGCAACAATGACCAGAAAACCAGTTTTATAATCTGACCATTTGATAATTTCTAACAAGGTGACTGAGATCTATTTTCTGTTGCATGATAAAGACAGGGAATTCAATTTCTTATTGTTTTATGATAATCTATTTGTGCACAAAAATTACTATGGAATGATTTGGTGACCACTACAAAAGAGGAAATCTTTTTGAGGTCTGGAGTAATGGATTTTTGTCTTTCTGTGTTCACTCTACCCAGAGCTGAGGTTGTAGAACTGAAACTATAAGTTGCATGCTTGTGGGTCTGTAATTGAGAAAAAAGCCTTTATCTTTTGAACGAGTCCTACTTCTATTAGGTACTAATTAGATTTTGAAGTTCCTCTAATTAAAGGAGCTCGGTTGTAATTGGTTTAGAGAATAATAAGACTAGTGTAAGTCTCATACTCCCCCATGTTTGTAGAATAAAGAAGCCTGAACTTTTCATATTATCATGTGCCAGAATTTTAAGGATTATTTTCCTTTTCACTGGTATCTAAGAAATATTTTATATAAGAATATAAGTTCATGCAATCAAGGTAAATCCTGAGATAAATCAAATTACATAAGTTTGATTTACTTTGAGAGGAATCAAGATGGCAGAGTAGAAGGACGTGCTCTCACTCCCTCTTGTGAGAACACCAGAATCACAACTAGCTGCTGGACAATCATCGACAGGAAGACACTGGAACTCACGAAAAATATACCCCACATCCAAGGACAAAGGAGAAGCCACAATGACACGGTAGGAGGGGTGCAATCACAGTAAAATCAAATTCCATAACTGCTGGGTGGGTGACTCACAGACTAGAGAACACATATCAGAGAAGTCCTACTGGAGTGAAGGTTCTGAGCCCCACGTCAGGCTTCCCAACCTGGGGGTCTGACAATGGGAGGAGGAATTCCTAGAGAATCAGACTTTGAAGACTAGTGGGAATTGATTGCAGGACTTTGACAGGACTGGGGGAAACAGAGACTCCACTCTTGGAGGGCACACACAAAGTAGTGTGCTCAACAGAACCCAGGAGAAGGAGCAGTGACCCCAGGGGAGACTGAACAAGACCTACCTGCTAGTGTTGGAGGACCTCCTGCTGAGGTGGGGTGAGGCTGTGGCTCACTGTGGGGACAAGGACACTGGCAGCAGAAGTTCTGGGAAGTACTCCTTGGGGTGATCCCTCCCAGAGTCTATCATTAGCTCCACCAAAGAGCTCAGGTAGGTTCCAGTGTTAGGTTGCCTCAGGCCAAACAAGCGAGAGGAAGGGAACAAAATCTCACCCATCAACCGTGAAGTGGATTAAAGTTTTACTGAGTTCTGCCCACCAGAGCAACAGCCAGCTCTACCCAACACCAGTCCCTCCCATCAAGCCTCTTAGAAAGCCTCATCCACCAGAGGGCAGACAGCAGAAACAAGAACTATAATCCTGCAGCCTGTGGAATAAAAACCACTTTTACAGAAAGATAGATAAGATGAAAAGGCAGAGATGTACCAGATGAAGGAACAAGATAAAACCCCAGAAAAACAACTAAATGAAGTGGAGATAGGCAACCTTCCAGAAAAAGAATTCAGAATAATGATAGTGAAGATGATCCAGGATCTCGGAAAAACAATGGAGGCAAAGATCAAAAAGATAAAAGAAATGTTGAACAAAGACCTAGAAGAATTAAAGAACAAACAAACAGAGATGAACAATACAATAACTGAAATGAAAACTACACTAGAAGGAATCAATAGCAGAATAACTGAGGCAGAAGAACAGAGAAGTGACCTGGAAGACAGAATGGTGGAATTCACTGCTGCAGAACAGAATTTAAAAAAAAAAAAGAATGGAAAGAAATGAAAGCCTAAGAGACCTCTGGGACAACATTAAACACAACTACATTCACATTTTAGGGATCCCAGAAGGAGAAGAGAGAGAGGAAGGACCAGAGAAAATATTTGAAGAGCTTATAGTCAAAAAATTCCCTAACATGGGAAAGGAAATAGCCAAGTCCAGGAAGCACAGTGAGTCCCAGGCAGGATAAACCAAGGAAAAACACATTAAGACACATAATAATAAAATAGACAAAATTGAAAGACAAAGAAAAATTATTGAAAGCAGCAATGGAAAAAGACAAATAACACACAAGGGAACTCCCATAAGGTTAACAGCTGATTTCTCAGCAGAAACCCTACAAGCCAGAAGGGAGTGGCATGATATACTTAAAGTAGTGAAAGAGAAGAACCTACAACCAAGATTACTCTACCCTGCAAGGATCGCATACAAATTTGATGGATAAATCAAAAGCTTTACAGACATGCAAAGGCTAAGAGAATTCAGCACCACCAAACCAGCTGTACAACAAATGCCAAAGGAACTTCGCTAAGTGGGAAACACAAGAGAAGAAAAGGATCTACAAAAGCAAACCCAAAACAATTACAAAATAGGTCATAGGAACATACATATCGATAAATACCTTAAATGTGAATGAATTAAATGTTCCAACCAAAACACATAGGCTTGCTGAATGGATACAAAAACAAGACCCAAATATATGCTGTCTACAAGAGACCCACTTCAGACCTAGGGAAACATATAGACTGAAAGTGAGGGGATGGAAAAAGATAGTCCATGCAAATGGAAATCAAAGAAAGCTGGAGTAGCTATACTCATATCAGATAAAATAGACTTTAAAATTAGAAATTAAAAAGGAGCAGTTAGAACAGACACCGCAGAAATACAAAGCATCCTAAGAGACTACTACAAGCAACTTTATGCCAATAAAATGGACAACCTGGAACATATGGACAAATTCTTAGAAAGGTATAACCTTTCAGACGGAACCAGGAAGATATAGAAAATATGAATAGACCAATCACAAGTAATGAAATTGAAACTGTGATTAAAAATATTCCAACAAACAAAAGTTCAGGACCAGATGGCTTCACCGGTGAATTCTATCAAATATTTAGAGAAGAGCTAACACCCAACCTTCTCAAACTCTTCCAAAAAGTCAGAGGAAGGAACACTCCCAAACTCATTCTATGAGGCCACCATCATCCTGAGACCAAAACCAGACAAAGATACTACAAAGAAAGAAAATTACAGACCAAAGTCACTGATGAATAGAGATGCAAAAATCCTCAACAAAATACTAGCAAACAGAATCCAAAAACACATTAAAAGGATCATACACCATGATCAAGTGGGATTTATCCCAAGGATGTAAGGATTCTTCAATATATGCAAATCAATCAATGTGATACATCATATTAGCAAACTGAAGAATAAAAACCATGTGATCATCTCAATAGATGCAGAAAAAGATTTTGACAAAATTCAACACCATTTATGATAAAAACTCTCCAGAAAGTGGGCATAGAGGGAACCTACCTCAACATAATAAAGGTCATATATGACAAACCCACAGCAAACATCTTTCTCAATGGTGAAAAACTGAAAGCATTTCCTCTAAGATCAGGAACGAGACAAGGATGTCCACTCTCACCACTACTATTCAACATAGTTTTGGAAGTCCTAGCCATGGCAATCAGAGAAGAAAAACAAATAAAAGGAATACAAATTGGAAAAGAAGTAAAACAGTCACTGTTTGCAGGTGACATGATACTATACATAGAGAATCCTAAAAATGTCACCAGCAATCTACTATAGCTAATCATGAATTTGGTGAAGCTGCAGGATATAAAATTAAGGCACAGAAATCTCTCACATGCCTATATACTAATGATGAAAAAGAAGGAGAATTTATGGATACATTCCCATTTACCATTGCAACAAAAAGAATAAAATACCTAAGAATAAACCTACCTAGGAAAACAAAAGATCTGTATGCAGAAAACTATAAGACACTGATGAAAGAAATTAAAGATGATACCAACTGATGGAGAGATATGCCATGTTCTTGGGCTGGAAGAATCAATAATGTGAAAATGACTATACTGCCCAAAGCAATCTACAGATTCAATGCAACCCCTATCAAATAACCAATGACATTTTTTATGGAACTAGAACAAATCATCTCAAAATTTGTATGGAGACACAAAAGACCCCGCATCTCCAAGGCAGTCTTGAGGGAAAAAAACGGAGCTGGAGGAATCAGACTTTCTTACTTCAGAGTATATTACAAAGCTACATTAATCAAGACAATATGGTACTGGCACAAAAACAGAAACGTAGATCAAAGGAACAAGATAGAAAGCCCAGAGATAAACCCATGCACCTATGGTCAACTAATCTATGACAAAGGAGGCAAAGATATGCAATGAACAAAAGTCTCTTCAATAAGTGGTGCTGGGAAAACTGGACAGCTACGTGTAAAAGAATGAAATTAGAACACTCCCTAACACCATACACAAAAATTAACTCAAAATGGATTTGAGACCTAAATGTAAGATCAGACACTATAAAACTCTTAGAGGAAAACATAGGAAGAACACTCTTTGACATAAATCACAGCAAGATATCTTTTGATCCATCTCCTTGAGTAATGGAAATAAAAGCAAAAATAAACAAATGGGACCTAATGAAACTTCAAAGCTTTTGCACAAGAAAGGACACCATAAACAAGATGAAAAGACAACCCTCAGAATGGGAGAAAATATTGCAGACAAATCAGCGGACAAAGGATTAATCTCCAAAATATATAAACAGCTCATGCAGCTCAATATTAAACAAACAACCCAATCCCAAAATGGGCCGAAGACCTAAATAGACATTTCTCCAAAGAAGACATACAGATGGACAAGAAGCACATGAAAACCTGCTCAACATCACTAATTATTAGAGAAATGCAAATCAAAACTACAATGAGGTATCACCTCACACCAGTTAGAATGGGCATCATCAGAAAATCTACAAACAACAAATGATGGAGAGGGTGTGGAGAAAAGGGAACCCTCTTGCACTGTTGTCGGGAATGTAAATTATTACAGCCACTATGGTGAACAGTATGGAGGTTCCTTGAAAACCTAAAAATAGAATTACCATATGATCCAGCAATCCCACTACTGGGCATATAGCCAGAGAAAATAATTCAAAAAGATACATGCACCCCAATGTTCATTGCAGCACTATTTACAATAGCCAGGTCACGGAAGCAACCTAAATGCCTATCAACCGACGAATGGATAAAGAAGACGTGGTACATATATACAATGGAATATTACTCAGCCATAAAAAGTAATGAAATTGGCTCATTTGTTGAGACGTGGATGGATCTAGAGACTGTCATACAGAGTGAAGTACGTCTGAAAGAGAAAAACAAATATCGTATATTAACGCATGTATGTGGAACCTAGAAAATTGTACAGATGAACCGGTTTGCAGGGCAGAAATTGAGAGACAGATGTAGAGAACAAACGTATGGAGACCAAGGGGGGAAAACCACAGTGGGGTGGGGATGGTGGTGTGCTGAATTGGGTGATTTTGATTGACATGTATACACTGATGTGTATAAAATTGATGACTAATAAGAACCTGCAGTATAAAGAAAGAAACAAAAAAACCCAACTAATAGTAAACTTTCTTTGCTTACTTGTATGGAAATATGTTAATATAAATGCTCGGAGATTACATGAAATTTCTAAAAATCTTATGTTCTGGTATGTTATAATTCATAAATCTAGTTATTACTTTAAAATGTATATATCAGAAATAACTAAATTTCCTTGTCAATTGCATGATTATGAACTTTCATCAAATCTTTAACTGTGGTCATTTTTTTTTTCCTGTACGCAGGCCTCTCACTGTTGTGGCCTCTCCCATTGCAGAGCACAGGCTCCAGACGCTCAGGCTCAGCAGCCATGGCTCACGGGCCCAGCTGCTCCGCGGCATGTGGGATCCTCCCAGACTGGAGCATGAACTCGTGTCCCATGCACCGGTAAGTGGACTCCCAACCACTGCACCACCAGGGAAGCCCCGTGGTCATTTTTAAGAGTTTTGTCCTTTACAGAAAGTTCTGGGTGTACTCTGATGCTTTTGCAAAAATGTTCCTATAAAAGGGTTTCATCTTCAAGGAATTCATGGAAAAGACTCTGACAGGTACAGGTTTCTGGTAACTGACTATACTACTGAAAATGAATAAGCATTTTCAGAACTCTAATGGAAAACTCATGAGTTCATAAAACTGCTAACAAAAGATCAAGATAAAAAAAATTAATTACATGAGACTGAGTGAACTGAGGAGGATGATTATAATTTTTGTGACTTTCTGTTTGAATAAAAAAAAAATCCCACAAGGACTCAGAGGCAAAAAATATACAAATTTATTTTCACTGCAAAGTAAAGGAGCTGTTACACTGGAGGATTACTGGACTGAATGTCAATATTATGACACAGTATGAGTGTGTTTTGTGTTTGATAATTGCAATCGTTGTTTTTGTTGTGGTCATCCATTTACAATGCTTGGTGTCAGTTTATTTATCTCTTGTAAAAATGTAAATAAATAAATAAATAGTAATAAAAATTAAAACACAGCTCTGACTTTTCCCTGATGTAATTATCAGATGTGTGTTTGTTTTAATACTAATTGATATTAGTTCGTCTGAACTTCCTAGATTTCTTATACTGTTTTACTGATCAAATAAGCTAACACAATGTTGATGATTGTGGATAATGTAAAATTGCGTTAATCTAAATTAATCCAGTGTGACAAATTATTTTATAGAGCAGTAATCACGTTTCTAATGTGTCAGCTTAAACCATGATATTGAAGATCCTTAGTTAACTTTACAACCTTGGACTAATACTAAACCAGTTAATAAATAATATTTGGATACCTGGATAACTTTTTACTTGAGAAAGAATACTGATATCTTGGCCATAAGGCATGGTTTTCATTTTAAATTTTTAAAATTCTTTTTGTTGTGATTGTAAAAGGGATTGTTTTCTTAATTTATCATTCCTGATAGTTCATTATTACTGTATAGAAAAGCAACAGATTTCTGTATATTAATCATATCCTGCAACTTTACTGTATTCATTTATTATTTCCAGTAGATTTTTGGTGAAGTCTTTGGGGTTTTCCATATATAAAATCATGTCATCTGTAAGTAGTGACAGTTTCACTTCTTCAATTAGGTATAGTTTTTCATTATATGTCACTTCGATCCTTAGTTTAGTGTATTAAAGTGGCTATACTTTGGGGTCTTGCTAATGAATGTGTACTGTTATTTTTGTCACTTTCCAGAGAGATAAAAGTGATGTGTGTGACTCTAGGGGGTGAGATTTTCTTGTCTGCTGAATTGCTTGTGTATGATAATTACCATTTATATACTCTCAGTTAAATAGAAGGTAGCTAACTTGGTTAAATGCTATAGTTCTTATTGGTATTTGAGCCTCTGGTAGGAGCATGTATGTGTGTGAAATATGAAGTTTTCTGTTGTTCTCAAAGGAAGAAGAAAAAAGATTTGTTCTAAAATAAGTGTGAGATTGTCCCAAAATATAAAAGAATTTAGTAAAGGGCAAAACTTGATTTTGTACAATTAGCTGAATAAAGTTTGAGAGAAGTGAAATGTATTACTTGGTTTATATTACTTAAGATATGAAGGAATTATTATGTTAAAATATTGGCAAAGTTCACTCAGGTTGAGGGTTTATTCAGATAGTATTTTTTAAGGAGCTTGCAATCTTTTTATTTTCAAATATCATATTAATACATCTAGAACATGGTTTTCTCTCTGGTAGAATAACATTGTGTAGAGCATTTAGCTTACCCTTAACAAGGTATAGTAAATCATTTGTTTGTTTTACCTTCTATTCAATCTGCCCAGATTGTATATAATCTGTAATAATTTTCTGTGCTGGGGATTGACTGCATTATGCCTCTGATTATTTTAAAAATGCTATAGAAAATAAAAAGTTTTATTCATTCACATTATAAAAGGGATATGAAAACAATTAGATTTTTTGTTATGCTTCATATTTCTTAATTAGCTCCAAGAGTATTCGTAATATTTCCAGGCACAGAGTTTTTCAAGAGAAGGATAACTTTGTACACTTTGTACACTAAAATGCTGCTAATATAGATCTTTCAGAGATTGGAGGATTTTGGAGGTGTTTTAACACCCTCACTGATGATAATGTGTCTTTAGGCTCAGGGGAAACATAAACTAAATTCTTATAGAAGAGTTATATGTTATACCCAATAGCAGAGTTTACTCTCTCCCTTTCCAATATTGTTGATTATGGCAATAAATGAACTATAGTCATTCTGTTTCACCTGCAACTATAACATTTACTCTGAGGCTTTTAGCCTTACTATAAGCTCAGATCAGAATTTTTGTCTTAAGCCAAGAAGAACAGCTTCAGAGCTTCAAGGAATAGACTGTAACAGAAACTCAAAAACTGATACTTCAAAGAATAAAGTCTTGTGTACAGATTCCCAGCCTGACTCACCTTGTGTGTCTTTGAGGTTGTGCCAGGGTACTGAGTCAAGATTTCCAGGGCTCTTTTTAGTCCAGAAGTGGACAACTTTATGAAAGCAGAGGAATTATCCAAGATCCAGTGGGTCAAAACTTAATAGGACCAAAAATACTGAAAAAGGACATTTTATTTTGATTATTTATTTGCAATATTGTTGATATTATGTTTTTGTCTTATAAGGAATATATGTGGAGGCCTTATTTCTTTCTTCTTAAGCTATCTCTAGCCCTCAATTTAGAAGACTATGCATTTATAAACTGATTTTAAACTATGCATTTGTAAAATGAAATATATTTTTAAATGGTATCTGATTCTCACCCTGCAGAATTTGGAAACAAATATTGTGACTGAGTTTTCTACTTTACAAAACAATATAGTTACTTGCATAGGTTTAATAATAATCTGCCCTACATTATGCCAAGGCACAATTGGGCAAGTTTATTATGCAGTGAAGGCCATTATACACAATACAATATTTGAAGATGATTCTCATTTATTCATGTAAGACAGGCCCACTACAAAGAAACAAGGATTGTACTTTGTGTATGGAGTCACTACTTACAAACGCAACTAAAGAATACTATATGTAAGACCGCAAGAGTTGCACAACTCTTAAGATTAAAAGTGCATAGCAAAGCATTCTAAACGCTCAACCCCAGGACAGCTAATCTTTTCTAGACCTAATCTCTGGACATGAGTTTGGGGAGGGAATCATTGAGTTTTAGAAGGGAAGGGAAAAAAATTTGGCCCAGTGTTTGCCTGATATGGATAATAACCCATTGTAACTTTACAATCACCTGGAATATATTTGTAGGAATGAGTATCTACTTTTTAGTAGATAAGAATAAAGTAGGAGGTAAGGAAAGAATAGTTTTAAGAAATGTGGTGTTTAAGAGTAAAGATGTAATGGAAGAGATTATAGGATCAGGTAAAGGTATTTAACTGAGAACTGACATGTAGTGGGAGAAGGCAAGATGCCTATTTGATAGTAATTACTAATACTTTCTAAGAGGCTACTCTGAGCTAGACTTAACACTCTGCAGTGTCAGATACTCTATGTATATTGTCCCATCTATTAATCTTTGCAACAGCTTTATAGGTTGGGTATTATTAACTCTGATTTCCAGATGAGGAATATGAAGCCCAGAGAACTTGCCCAAGCAAGTTGCCCCAAAATGGATGGTGAATAAATGGCATAATAAGGATTTAAATCTAAGTAGGGTAACCCCAGCCCTTTCACACTTAACCACTAGGCTGCAGCTGCCTCTCAGATGTGTGAGTGATTATTTATGTCAGGCACAAGCAGGGATTAACTTTAGAAATAAGAACTTGTGTGAAGAGTGGAATCGAGAAGGAATCGAAAGATTTGCATCCCTGAGTCAGAAGAATTGGACTTTCTTTAGCAGTTCACGGATACCTAGTTTCTCAGCAGTTTAGGAATATATACTTTTCTTGCAGTGGAGAAGGATAACTTGTGCTTAGAAGAGGAGGTGAAGAAAGAGGGAGAGATCTTCTCAGAATTGTCTGTAAGAGAAGTGAGATCTAACTAGGCAAGGTAGTGATGGAGCAAGGAAGAGGAAATGAAGAGAGATGGAGAAGATAGTTTCAAAAAATTTGTGTAATGATGTTAACTGGTTAAAAGGAATATCTGGAAGACTACCTTTTCATACTTCTCCTATCATGCAAATGTACAAGATACATTTAGTGTCATCTGTGTATGAGGCACTGTGCTAGAGGCAAATGATACAGTGGTGGCTAAATCAGACTTAGAGCTGCCCTCAGGGTCTCAAGTTCTAGTTGGGAAGATAGTTGTTCATCAGGTAGTAAAATCATCACATAGAAGTGCACAATTCAAAGTGTTACATGTGTTGAAGAGCCAAAGGGGAGTAAGAGCTCTCTGATAGGCAAATTTGACCTGTTTAGCATGGTGAGGGACTGTTTCTCTACGGAAGTGATTCTCTGACTCCTAACTAGAAAGTAAATTAAGCAAAGAGATATGTCCCTAAGGAATTTACACTGGATACTTTTATATCTACAAATAATTTTATCTATGGAAACAAAATGCATTATCATATTAAATCTGTATGAACAGTAGGAAGTGAAAAAGTGCCCAGCAATTTCTGAAGAACATAAAATGTCTAAATAATACAGATAAAATTCTGTTCTGTCACTCTTGTTTATTTATTTGCCCCTTTATTTATTGGCATAAGAGAGATTTCCCCCTAGATTAGTGCTTGTCAAAAGTAGATATATATTTACATTATCTGGGGGGCTTGCCAATTGCAGAATGCATCTCTTACCCCAAGAGTTTCTTTGGCTGCATTGTCTAAGGTAGAATCTTGGAATCAGCATTATTATGAGGGACCTCATACGATTTTGATGAAGGGAACCCTAGCACCACCGTTTGATAAAAATAACCTTAGTTCATAATTGTATTCCACATTTGTATTTTTTCCACTATGTTTATCTAGATATACTCAGTATCATGCCTAGGTTACAACATATAATCCACTTAACAGAAGGCAATATTTACATTTTCTGTATGCTCTCCGCATGACAGGTAAACTTAATTAAGTAACTGGTGTCTCCAAACAAAACAATTTCTTTATCATATTTCAGTGTGCTAGCAAACCAAGAGCAAGATGAATGAATCAGTCAAAAGCCTTATTATAGCTATTTTTTATACTCTCACAAAATGGAAGAAATCAAAAAGATGCCAGAGGAAAGAATTGCTAGATTATGTTTCTATAATATTTGCTTTTAGTTATTAATGTTGAGAGAATAACTCAGTGATGATAAAGAAAATGTAGACTAAATCCCAGGAAATGAATTTTTTATTCAAGTGTGATCTAGATGTTAAATGATTAAATTGAATGTCTTGGTAATTATTTGCAAGAATTCAACAAAAGATTCTGAATATATCACCCATGCATGATACTTTGGTTTTCAGAAGGTTATTTCCAACAGAAAATGGTATCCAAGTGCTGGGTAAAACCAAGAAGGCCTCTATCTAGGTTTACATTGAGTTGAGTTACTTCCTGCATGAAATACTTCCCTGATTCTTCCCCTTCCACTCACACAACTCTTCTTATAAACAAAAAAAAACCTGAACATTCCTTCTTTGTGGCCTCAAATTGAAACTGAGCAGGACCCTGTGGGGATCCTGGGCACTAAAGCCTTTCTGAGTCCCTCATTTCTTGATTACAGGAAATAGGATTCATTCAGCCTCCATGGCCTTCCCTGAGTTCCAACGGCGCAGGTTCAAACAGCTGCTAATCGGGGAAGGGAGGGAATGCAGAGATAAGGGAGGATCAGTCAAGAAACAACAGTGCAGCCTTGGGGCAGGTCCTGGTTCTCTCTCAAGGGATACACATAACTATATCCTTGAGCTGTTATTCAGAGACTGAAACCCCCACCAGGTGGGAGAAGTTAACTATATGCTGCCCACAAGCACATAGACCCCAGATGTGTTGGAACCAGAAGGTTGATGATGCTGACTCCTGATTACCTCCCCACCAACCAATCAGAATAATGTCCATGAGCTGATCATACTGCCTTTGAACCATTACTATAAAATTTCTCACTACCCCCTCCAGGTTGGTACACACAGTTTTGAGGGCATTAGCCTGCTGTGGCCCTGTTTGCCTGACAAATAAACCTATTCTTTTTTACTTTACCCAAAACTGTGTCTCCAAGATTTAATTCTGTGTTGGAGTACAGAGGCCAGATTTGGCATTGAAATCCATTATGTCAAAGTCTACCAGAAAATCTCAAGCTGTTTATGGTACTTCTTTATTTAAAAGTCTACATACTTGGACTAGAAACAACCAGGTCTTTGTGTCATTCGCCTTGTATGGACATCATCTGGCACAGTACCTATAACAAATTATATACTCTATAAAGATTTGTTGACGAGTTGTAATAAAATGTTTACATGGATTTTTATATAATTCTTTTTTACTACAAAGAGTGGTGGGTCCTGAATTTAATCTTACTTGCATTATTCATTTCATGTTTTGAAATTTTTACTTTGAATAAGCCATTTCATCATCTCCAAAATAACATGTGAAAACTATATATAAATCTTTGACTTCTCATCTCTCAAAATAAACCAATAGTAATTTAGTATGAGAGCTTTGATTTTCCTTGTACTTTTTTGAGAAAATTTTAAAACTAAATTTGTTTCGAGTGTATGATTCAAAAAATACATATCAAATTATGTCTCTATGCTACAAAGATGAACACTTATTAAATAAAGTTGATATTTCTAAAAGAGTGCAGGTTTCCCCTTTAGCCATGGGCCTCCTGTGCACGTTTCAGATAATCCAATGAACATTTGCATTGATTAAATTCTGAATTCCACATAAAATATCCCTTCCTTTGTTCCATGTTAAAATTTGAACTGTAAGTCATTTGCATTTAAATATCCTTCTAGATTTGGCCCTTTACCAGTCTCAATATCCATTTGGATGATCACCAAAAGATAAAAATCCCAGCAAAGTGCTGCATATGTTGCTTACAATCCTGCTTAATTACTTTGAATCTGTAATTAAAATTCAAAACAAAAATAAAAATCCAGAATCCATAGAAATACAAATCATAGCAAATGATATTTATGTCCAGTTTAGGATTTAGCATACATTTCACTCTGATTAGACTGGCTAGTTTTTAAAAAGGTAGACTAATTTAAAAGCTATTACACTTGCAGCTCCATTTACATAAAATAGTCTCTTTTTCTATGTCTACTTGGTACATCCTCCATTGTATCTGTTCAGATATGAACTTAACTCCCATTGTTCCTTTTCATATCCAATCAGAAATATATCTACAACCTATTGAGAATCAACAGTATAACAAAATGGACATTAGGATAGCTAGGCTCCATAATTTTTTACTATAGGAGAGTGTTATTGAAACTTCAAAAATAATTTCTGTAGAAAGGACTTAATAAGCCTAAGAATAAATAACTAAATTTATTGAACATTTAAATAAAGCAAGACAGAGTCAGTTTCAAATATACTAAGCACTATAACTAACTGTTAAGCTAAGCTGATTATTAACATTTCCTAACTAGGGACTTGTTATTAGGATTTTTTTTCAGTCTGAGAATTTAAGTACATTATTTAATAAAAGCTAATAAGCCTCACTGAGCTTTCCTTACATGACTGGGTTTAGAGAATTCCTCTGCATGGGTTTGCTGTCCTTCCTCTTTCTGTTCTTTGCTCTTCCTTCCTTCCTTGGGCTGCTGTCCTGATTTATGGAGCTTACTTCTTTCTCCTTCTGGAATCAGCTTCCACATTCCAGCTGCACTACACTATTTCATTCTGTCTGTGATTTTAAGTTAGGGTTGTATGGCTTGAAGCTTATTTAATAATCTCTCAGGAAACATTGACATTAAGGGGAAAAAAATAGCTTTCTGAACTTTCCCCCAGGAATCAAAACACATTTGTTCTTTTCAGTGCTTTTATTAAAAAAATTAAAATTTAATATTCAGTTTCATTTGCACTAGCCACATTTCAAGTGTTCAATAGCCACATGTAGCTAGTGGCTACCATATTAGACAGTGCAGATATAGAACATTTCCATCATTCCAGAAAGTTTTATTGGAAAACATTGTTTTAGATAATGTATATTTCTTTCTTTGCTCCTTTTACAATCGTTATAAATTACTTTTGTAATCAAAATAACAACGAAGTTATTTACACGTTGGAGGATGCTTCCTTGCTCTCAAAATAAATTTAGACTGAAGGAAATCCATATCATGATTTACTTTAAAAACTATGTATCATTAATGGCCTTCTATCCTGACATCATCTAACTGTTTTTTTAAATGAAGCACTTCTGTGAAATTTCTCATTCCAACCATCTAAAATACCAAATTGTTCAGTTATTCACCATGTTCTTTACTTCAGTCTCATTGAGAACACCTATTCAACCAGAAGTGGGGGAAAAAATTACTTATTTAGCAATTAATATTTGGCTGCATTCCTTTTATGCACTGAGGAATGGTCTATGGGTAGGGAAAATGGTAGGAGAGTCATGTTTTGGATATTTTAGGAGGTTTGTCAAACATCACATACAAATATGAGCGGTTACAATATTGGAAGCCCATGAACCAGGCTGCAGATATCGATCCATCTGTCTATCCATCTGTCTGTCTATCTATCCCTATCTATATCTCCTTATTTATTTTGGTCTGCACAGATCTGGGCCACCTGGGGGGTTGACGTTTTAAAAATTAATTTCCTTTATATAAAATCTGGAAGGTTTTTAATAATATGGATTTTTCTTCTCTTAAAATATCAGATCTCACAATACTGAATCTATATTTTTGCAGGGCAGTTCAGTGGAGTCTGAGAAGCAGCCTCCTCCTTTAGAAGAAGCATGTGCTTTGTGCTTTCTGACACATGATAGCCCCCAACCCTCCCTACTGGCTACTGCAGCCTAGGCTGCTGGTATATTGAGGTCATTGGCCCAAGCTAAAGGCATTTGAGTTTGAGTCTGCTCCCTATGTGAGGAGCAATCAGAACATATTCTAGTTAGATGTGAAATTGCCCAAGGAACTAAATGATTTGACACAACAGAAATCAGGCAGTAAAAATTGTGCCCTGTCTCAATTTGTATTAATCAATATTTCACCACCACTTTCTATCAGTGTCTTGATGGGGTTTATTGGCATTTATCGGAGTGGCTCATTGCTGCTGTACTACAGAGTACGTGCACACTAAAAGATATCTGTTAGATCTTAATGCACAAAAAAGTGTTGAGTTAATTGTCAAAACTATCCTTGATAATATGACACACAATAAAGCAACTTTAATTTCCATGGATCAGTTTCTCATGCAATTGTGCACTTTATTGGAAAACATTAATCAAAGAAGTCATGCAATCTTAACAGGACTGCTGATTAAATGTTTGTGGAGCTATGTGACTCTTCTACGACACATACGTGTCGATAAGAGAGTGAGACAAATATTTGTATGTGCTTGCTAAGATGCTTCTGAAAAACAGTTTTAAAAGGAGGCAAAGTTGTTTTGTGCAACCTATGTCAGAAATCTGCTGAGTCCTCCAAAGCAATTACAGCACTCATCTGTTTTCCTGTGTATTTGTTTTTGTGATTGTTGTTTTAAGCCACTCCTACTCTTCTAGAGTTACAGCTCCTTGGTACATAGTTCATTCTTCACTGGTACAAATATATTAAGAAACATGGAACCTGTTGCAGAAAACACATGTGTGAACAATGGACAAAAAGTCTCTTCAATAAGTGGTGCTGGGAAAACTGGACAGCTACATGTAAAAGAATGAAATTAGAACGCTCCCTAACACCATACACAAAAATAAACCCAAAATGGATTCGCGACCTAAATGTAAGACCGGACACTATAAAACTCTTAGAGGAAAACATAGGAAGAACACTCTTTGACATAAATCACAGCAAGATCTCTTCTGATCCACCTTATAGAGTAATGGAAATAAAAACAAAAATAAACAAATGGGACCTAATGAAACTTCAAAGCTTTTGCAAGGAAAGGAAACCATAAACAAGATGAAAAGACAACCCTCAGAATGGGAGAAAATATTTGCAAATGAAACAACAAAGGATTAATCTCCAAAATATATAAACAGCTCATGCAGATAAATATTAAAAAAACAACCCAATCCAAAAATGGGCAGAAGACCTAAATAGACATTTCTCCAAAGAAGACATACAGATGGCCAGGAAGCACATGAAAAGCTGCTCAACATCACTAATTATTAGAGAAATGTAAATCAAAACTACAGTGAGGTGTCACCTCACACCAGTTAGAATGG
The DNA here is from genome assembly GCF_949774975.1 of Lagenorhynchus albirostris. NCBI lineage: Eukaryota > Metazoa > Chordata > Mammalia > Artiodactyla > Delphinidae > Lagenorhynchus > Lagenorhynchus albirostris. The sequence goes on along the minus strand of NC_083098.1, from coordinate 39,156,353 downwards.
GCATCATCAGAAAATCTACAAACAACAAATGATGGAGAGGGTGTGAAGAAAAGGGAACTGTCTTGCACTGTTGGTGGGAATGTAAATTGATACAGCCACTATGGAGAACAGTATGGAGGTTCCTTAAAAAACTGAAAACAGAATTACCATATGATCCAGCAATCCCTCTACTGGGCATATACCCAGAGAATACCATAATTCAAAAAGGCATATGCACCCCAATGTTCATTGCAGCACTATTTACAATAGCCAAGTCATGGAAGCAACCTAAATGCCCATCTACAAATGAATGGATAAAGAAGATGTGGTACATATATACAATGGAATATTACTCCGCTATAAGAAGGAAAGAAATTGGGTCATTTGTGGAGTCGTGGATGGATTTGGAGACTGTCATACAGAGTGAAATAAGTCAGAAAGAGAAAAACAAATATCATATATTAATGCATATATGTGGAACCTAGAAAAATGGTATAGATGAACTGGTTTTCAGGGCAGAAGCTGAGACACAGATGTAGAGAACAAACGTATGGACGCCAAGGGGGGAAAGTGGTGGTGGGAGGGTTTGTGGTGGTGTGATGAATTGAGCAATTGGGATTGACATGTATACACTGATGTGTATAAAATTGATGACTAATAACCTGCTGTATAAAAAAATTAATTAAATTAAATTAAAAATTTTTTTAAAAAAGAGACTTTACTTTCCCACATTGAATTACACTGGCATCTTTGTTAAAAATCAATTGACTGTAAATGCTTCAAACTGTTTCTGGCTATTATATCCACTTGATCTATTTGTCTCTCCTTAAACCAATTCCACACTCTCCAGATTACTTTTTATCTTAAAATCTGGTAATTATATCTGTCAAATTTGTGTTTTTCTTCAATATTATTTTGGCTATTCTCAGGCCTTTGCATTTCCATATAAATTTTACCAGCTTGTCAATTTCTGTAGAAAAACACTCCAGCATTATGACTGAGGTTACATTGAGTGTGTAGATCAAATTAGGGAGAATTGACATCCTAACAATATTAAGTCTTTTAATACATGATATTGTCTTTTAATACATGACAATAGAATAATGTTTTTTTGTATTATTTAATTTGTCTTAATATTTTATGCTTAGTGTAGCTGTCTAACATACATTTTGGTAAAACTTATCACGTATTTTATGCTTTTAGATGCTATTAAAGTTGGAATTGTTTTCAATGTCATGGCCCAACTAGGCATTACTAGTATACAATTAACATCTTTTTTTGACATTGAGAACTTCTCATATTAATTTTAACACTGCTTGTGCAAGTGACAAGATAAGTGATGTAAATAATTCTACTCTTTGTGAATGAAGATGGTTTTTATTCTTCTTGCCAAATCTTAACGCTATTTATTTCATTTTCATGCATTATTGCTCTGGTTAGGACCTCTAGTAAAATGGTAATAGAAGGGTTGATAGTGAATAGCTCATTTGTTTCTGACCTCTGGGATGGTTGGGGTGAAAATGTTTAATATGTGCCCATTAAGTATGATAACCATTGGGGTTTTTCGTAGATGCTGTTTACCAGATTAAGGTTGTAGTTTGCTTAGGTTTTCTTTTTGAAATATCTAATGGGTTTTCAATTGTCTCAAATAATTTTTCTGCATCTCTTGAAAGGATATGTTTTTCACTTTTGTATTTTAATGTTATGAATTATACTGGGTTTTTAATGTCACATCAACCTTACATTCTTGGTATAAGTCTCACATGGTTTGGATGTATTCTTTTTTTAATGTATTCTTCAAGCCACTTTGCTAATATTTTGTTGAAGATTTTTGTATCTATGCTCATAAGGAATATTAGTCTATAAAATTATTATCTTGGAAACATTTCATAAAACATTTTGGTTAGTGTTTCCTCCTTTTCTATTTTATGAAGGAGTTTGCATAGTTAGTATTGTCTCTTTCTGAAGTATTTGACAGAATTCACCAATGAAATCATCTAGGCTTAGAGGTTTTCTCTGTGGGAAGGATTGTTCCTTTAAATTCCAAAGTCTATGTTAGATATTGGACTGTTCATATTTTCTCTTTCTTCTTAGCTTGGTTCTGGTATATTTTATCTTTCAAGGAATTAGTTTCTTTCATCTAAGTTGTTGACATTTTGACATTTAATAGATTATAGTATTCCCTCTTACTTTTTTTTTTATAGCAATCCTTCTGACTGCTCTCTCAAAAGGGGCAAGAGCCCAAATAAAGAAATCTGTTAAGAAGTCAATCTAATGAGTGATGATCAGAGCCTGGTTTTTGTTAATCTAGTGGGTTCATTAGAGAGATGAATAAATTAGAAACATTTTAGAAATGGAATGGACAAGAATTGTTCTGTATTCTATAACTTTCCTTCTGTCAATACATCCTAAAGTAGGGTCTCCATATCTAAAGATTGACAGTATTGATACTCGGTATATTTTTAATTTAATTAGTTTATTTAAACTAAAAAACAGTTCACCCATTTCTCCCACTCCCCCTCTCTACCTCTTGCAACCAGCAATCTATTCTATGTATCTATAAGCCTGGGTTTATTTTTTTTGTTGTTTTTTTTAGATTCCACATATAAGAGAGATCATAGTATTTGTCTTCTCTGACTTATTTCACTTAACATAATGCCCTCAAGGTCCATCCATGTTATTGCAAATGGCAAGATTTAATTCTTTTTATGGCTGCATAATATTCTGTTGCATGTATTGATATAGATATAGATTAGATAGATATATATCACCACTTCTTTATTCATTCATCCATCAGTGGACACTTAGGTTGTTTCCATATCTTGGCTACTATAAATAGTGCAGCAATAAACATGGGGGTCCATATTTCTTTTCTTTTTTTTTCTTTATTGGAGTATAATTGCTTTACAGCGGTGTGTTAGTTTCTGCTTTGTAACATAGTGAATCAGCTATACATTTACATATATCCCCATATCTCCTCCTTCTTCTGTCTCCCTCCCACCCTCCTTAACCCACCCTTTTAGGTGGTCACAAAACACCAAGCTGATCTCCCTGTGCTATGCTGCTGCTTCCCACTAGCTATCTATTTTACATTTGGTAGTGTATATATGTCCATGCCATTCTCTCACTTCGTCACAGCTTACCCTTCCCCCTCTCCGTGTCCTCAAGTCCATTCTCTATGCCTGCGTCTTTATTCCTGTCCTGCCCCTAGGTTCTTCATAACCATTTATTTTAATTCCGTATATATATGTTAGCATACAGTATTTGTTTTTCTCTTTCTGACTTACTTCACTCGGTATGACAGACTCTAGGTCCATCCACCTCACTACAAATAACTCAATTTCGTTTCTTTGTATGGTTGAGTAATATTCCATTGTATATATGTGCCACATCTTCTTTATCGATTCATCTGTTGATGGACATTTAGGTTGCTTCTATGTCTTGGCTATTGCAAATAGAGCTGCAAAAAGAGTCATGTACCACGTATTTCTTTTCAAATTAGTGTTTTCATTTTCTTTATATAAATGTCCAGAAGTGGAATTGCTGGATCATATACTAGTTTTATTTTTAATTTTTTGAGAAAACTGTATTCAATAGAGGTTGCAACAATTTACATTCTCACCAACAGTGCATGAGGGTTTTCTTTCTCCACATCCTTACCAACACTTTTCATTTCTTGTGTTTTGGATAATAACCATCCTAACATGTGTGAGGTGATATCTCATTGTGGTCTTGATTTTCATTTCTTGATGATCAGAGATGCTTGAGCATCTTTTTATGTGTCTGTTAGACTCTGTATGTCTACTTTGGTAAAATGTCCACTCAGATCTTCTACCTATTTTTTAAAAATCAGATTGGATGGTTTTTGCTATTTGGTTATATGAGTTCTTTATATATTTTGGATATTAATCTTTTATCAAATTTATGATTTGCAATTACTTTCTCCCATTCAGTAGGTTGTCTTTTCATTTTCTTGGTAGTTTCCTTTGCTGTATAGAAGTTTTTAAGTTTTATGTAATCCCACTTGGTTATTTTTGCTTTTGTTGCTTTTGGTTTTGGTGTCAGATTCAAAATTTCATCACTAAGACCAATGTCAAAGAGCTTACTGCTTATCTTTTCATCTATGTTTTTTATGGTTTCAGGTCTTATCTTCAAGTCTTTAATTCATTTTGAGTTAATTTTTGTGTATGGTGTAAGACGGTTGCCTTTCATGGTTTTTTTTTATTTCATCTAAGTTACTACAATTTTTGACATTAAATTGGTCATAATATTTCCTTATTCTTTTAATTTCTCTTAGGTGTATATTGTTATCCTCTCTTTCATACTTGATATTGGTAATTAGGTTTCATACTTAATATTGGTCATTGGTAATTAGGTTGCTCTCTTCTTTTTTCCTTGATCATTCTGCCAAGAATTTACCCATTTTATCAGTCTTTTCAAAAACCCCAACTTTTTACTTTGTTCATTTTTCTACTGTTAGGTGTTTTCTAGTTCATTGATTTTTGCCATTATTTTATTATTTCCTTTATTTGGTTTGGGTTTAATTGACAGTTTTTATACCTTCTAAAATTTGAAGCTTAGATCAATTATCGTCTTTCTTGTTTTGTAGTGTAAGCATTTAGAATTAAAAATTTTCCCTTTTCAGTTATATTCCTTTCCTGAATTTTGATATGCAGTATATTCCCTATTATTCAGTTAGATTTTTTTTTAATTTTTATTTTATGTTGGAGCATAGTTGTTTAACAATGTTGTGTTAGTTTCATGTGTACAGTAAAGTGATTCAGTTATACATATACATGTATCTATTCCTTTTCAAATTCTTTATCCATTTAGGTTATTACAGAATATTGAGCAGAGTTCCCTGTGTTTACAGTAGGTCCTTGTTGGTTATATATTTTAAATATAGTAGTGTGTACATGTCAATCCCAAACTCCCAGTCTATCCTTCCCTCCCACCCTTCCCCCCCGATAACCATAAATTTATTCTCTGTGAGTCTGTTTCTGTTTTGTAAATAAGTTCATTTATATCATTTTTTTTAGATTCCACATATAAGCACTATCATATGATATTTGTCTTTCTCTTTCTGACTCACTTTACTCTGTATGACAGTCTCTAGGTCCAGCCATGTCTCTGCAAACAGCACGATTTTGTTCCTTTTTATGGCTAATATTCCATTGTATATATGTACTAAATCTTCCTTATCCATTCATCTGTCAATGGTCATTTAGGTTGTTTCCATGTCTTGGCTATTGTAAACAGTACTGCAATGAATATTGGGATGCATGTATCCCTTTGAAACATGTTTTTCTCTGGATATATGCCCCAGAGTGGGATTGCTGGATCATATGGTATTTAGATTTTTAAGGAACCACCATACTGTTCTCCACAGTGGGTTTACCAATTTACATTCCCACCAACAGTGTAGGAGGGTTCCCTTTCTCCACACCCTCTCCAGCATTTATTGTTTGTAGATTGTTTTAAATCTACAAACAGTTCATGTGGCTCAATATCAAAAAAACAACCCAATCAAAAAATGGGCAGAAGACCTAAATAGACATTTCTTTAAAGAAGACATACAGATGGCCAAGAAGCACATGAAAAGATGCTCAACATGGGTAATTATTAGAGAAATGCAAATCAAAGCTATATTGAGATATCACCTAACACAAGTCATAATGGTCATCCTCAGTTCGATTATTTTCCTTTATGATCCCTTTTTGACCTATGCCTTTTGGGGGCATGTGTTATTTAATCTTTAAATATTTGGAACTTTTTTAAACTTATTATTGCTCTTGATTTCTAATATAATACCTTTGTTGTTGAAAACGTATTCTGTATGACTTCAGTTGCTTACACTAAACATTAAGTAATGATCACTGAGAGATGGGGAAAAAAATAAGCCTGACAATTGTCCCAGATTACCATCTTTAGAAAGTCCCCAGGGTACAGCACATAGAGAGGGAACACAGAGACCAAGAGTTTCCTTGAGTTTAGAAATTAATTTGAAATTTGGGAGAGGGGAAAAAAGAATTTGTAAATCAGAGTACAAGATAGTAAAAAGCTGCACACAGAGAGGCCTACAGAGAAACATGTTTCCTTTGAATATTCATCTATAGATCAGTAAGCTTGTCAAGAAAATATCCAAGATTAGAGGAAAAAAACTACCTTAGAGTATTAGAGGTATAGTCCACAGGTAACATGCAAAAAAGCGTGATGTTCCCATCAGCCAGAGTGAAAAACTTCATAATTCACAGGGCACTGGGTAGAATACCTAGAATATTCTTGCCTAAGTAGTGCGGAATAATTAGATTCAGACAAAATTCTGCTCTGGTTCTTCCCAGGAAATCTTGAATGCAAGACCTGAAAGGATCAAACTCTTTCCAAGTAACCTAACTGCATTACAAAATATAGCTCAAAATGCTTATATTTATACCAAATACACACAGGACTATACAGGGTAAAACTAATAAATTCTGTCATGTAATGAAAGATTACAAGGCATATGAAAAACAAGAAAATATAATCCATGATGACAAGAAAAATAAATAAATCCAAACTGGCCCATAATTGACATAGATGTTAGAATCGGCAGACAAGGACATTTAAAACACTTGTTATAACAATTACATATATATTTTAGCTATAGATATTAAAGTACATAAAACTGTTCAAATCAAACTTTCATAGATGAAAATTAGAGTGGCTGAGATAAAAACTCTCCTGAGTGGCAGATTAGAAAATTAGTGAACTTGAAGACATAGCAATAGAAATTATTCAAAACGAAACACACAAAGAAAAAAGAATTTTTAAAAATGTAAAGAGCATCAGTGATCTGTGGGACAACTTCAAGGGGCCTTACATATAGATAATAATCCAAAAAAAGAGATAATATGGATTCATAAAAATAATAATGCAAAAGTTAACAAATAAGGATAAAGAACAAAACACCAAATGGGAATATTATAAAACAAATAGCAAGATAACTTATATATAATCTTATCAGCAATCACATTAAATGTGAATAGTCTTAATACTCCAATTTAGAAGGCAGAGATTGTAGTAGCTGAAAGCTGAGATACAACATAAGTGTGCATCCACAGTACATTGGATAAATAATTATACATTCACATAGTTAAGTACTATAGGGCAATCTTTCAGCTTTACTGAGGTATAATTGATATCAAAAAATATGCTTATATTTAATGTGTACAATTTGGTGAGTTGGACATACATCTAACCCAATGATACCATCTCCACAATCCAGGTAATAAACATATTAATCATCTTCAAAAGTTTTCTGTGTCAGAAGGAATGAACTCTTGCTGCATGAAACAACAGGAATGAATCTCACAAAACATGATAGTATATGAAGCCAAACACAATGGATTACAAACTATATAATTAATTTTATATAAAGATAATAAACAGTCAAAATAAATCTATTTTGTTAGAAGTCAGTATAATGGCTACCTTGGTTTACCAGAAGGGGGTCACAAGGGAGGGTTCTGTAACTTATTTTTTTAATTGGGATATAGTTGTTTTACAATGTTGCATTAGTTTCTACTGTACAGAGAAGTGGAGTTCCCTGTGCTATACAGCAGGTTTAGTTATCTATTTTACACATATTAGTGTATATATGTCAACCTCAGTCTCCCAATTCATCCCACCCCTCACCCGCCACTACCGGATTTCCCCCCTTGGATATGTAATGTTTCTAATGTTCTGTTTTTTGATTGTATGTGTTTATATTTTTAAAGTTCTCCAAACTGTATTTACAATTTGTATATTTTTGTATACATATATTATTCTGCAATAAGATGTTGCAGATGTTGAATGCCAGCATTCAATACTGGTGAGATTAGGAAAACTAAGGCTATCTTACATCATTGATGGAAATGTCAATTACTACAATAATTTTGGAAAGCAATCTGGCAATTATTATTAAAGTTTAACATAAATGCATAATTTGAAACAGCAACTCACTTTTGGGAATCTGTTCTGTGAAGAAAAGGCAGCAGTATAGAAGGATACATGAAAAAGAGATATTTGAAGTGCTCAAAAACTGGAAATGATTCTAAAATCCATGATTAGGAAAATGGTTGAATAAACTAGCCATGGTTTATTATGCAGCTATTACATAGAATGTGTTTTATATATACCTGATGAACTGGATATATAACTGATAAGGAATTTCCATTATGTGTTATTAATTGAGAGATTCCTAAAGCAAATACACACAAATGTCTTCAAATGTGCATTTCATGATATAACCAGATTATTAACATTGTTTAGCTACAGGGAATAAGGTGGAAAAGGAAAGAGCAGGGAGAAAAGAAAATAAGTTGAGAAAGAATATATATATATATATATACACACATATATATATATACACACACACATATACACACACAAAGGTGAAACCTTGCAAGTAAGTCTGTTCATATAAGGAGTGTAAGTTAAATAAAATTATCTGGTGTCACTAAAGATGATGACAGTTATAATTATTCTGGGACGTGTGCATGTTTGAACATAAAATAATGTGTATTATTTAATTGTTAAGGAAAATCTCTGGTTATAATACAGCATTATGACATGATCCCACCTATTTATAATTTTAGATGAATATAAAAATTACCTGAGCAATATACCTCAAATATTAAATGTAGCTATCTATAGTTGTGGTATTAGTGTTTTAGTCATTTACCTCATGTGTACTTTCTATGATTTTCTGAATTAACTCAAATTAAAAATTAAAATGCATATATAGTAACAGAAAATGGAAAGAAGGGAACAAATAAAAATAAATAATCTAAGAATTCAACCCAGAAATTAGAAAAAAAAACTAAGTTACTAGAACAAAAGAGTTAATAATAACAGAGAGAGAGGAGGAAGATGGTGGAAGAGTAAGATATGGAGATCACCTTTATTCCCAGAGATATGTCAGAAATACAACTACACGTGGAACAACTCCTACAGAACACCTACTGAATGCTGGCAGAAGACCTCAGACCTCCCAAAAGGTGAGATACTCCCCACGTACCTGGGTAGGGCAAAAGAAAAAAGAACAGAGACAAAAGAATAGGGACGGGACCTGCACCAGTGGGAGGGAGCCGTGAAGGAGGAAAGATTTCCACACAATAGAAGCCCCTTCGTGGGTGGAGACTGTGGGTGGCGGAGGGGGTGGAGCTTCGGGGCCACAGAGGAGAGCGCAGCCACAGGGGTACGGAGGACAAAGCGGAGACATTCCCGCCCAGAGGTTCAGTGCCGACCAGCACTCACCAGCCCGAGATGTTTGTGTGCTCACCCACCGGGGCGGGGGGGCTGGGAGCTGAGGTTCGGGCTTCGGTCGGAGCACAGGGAGAGGACTGGCGGCATGAACTCAGCCTGAATGTGGTTAGTGCACCACGGCTAGCCAGGAGGGAGTCCGGGGAAAAGTCTGGACCTGCTGAAGAGGCAAGAGACTTTTGTTCCCTCTTTGTTTCCTGGTGCGTGAGGAGAGGGGTTAAGAGCACCGCTTAAAGGAGCTCCAGAGACAGGTGCTAGCAGCGGCTAACAGTGTGGAACACAGTGACAGGCATGAGATGCTAAGGCTGCTACTGCCGCTACCAAGAAGCCTGTGTACGAGCACAGGTCACTCTCCACAAGTCCCTTCCGGGGAGCCTGTGCAGCCCGCCACTGCCAGGGTCCTGGGATCCAGGGACAACTTCCCCTGGAGAACGCACGGCGTGCCTCCGGCTGGTGCAACGTCACGCTAGACTCTGCCGCTGCAGGCCAGCCCCGCCTTCTGTACCCTGCCCTTCCCTCAGCCTGAGTGATGCAGAGCCCCCCAATCAGCTGCTCCTTTAACCCCGTCCTGTCTGAGTGAAGAACAGACGCCCTCCAGTGACCTACATGAAGAGGCAGGGCCAAATCCAGAGCTGAAACCCAGGAGCTATGTGAACAAAGAAGAGAAAGGGATATCTCTCCCAGCAGCCTCAGGAGCAGCGGATTAAATCTCCACAATCAACTTGATGTACCCTGCATCTGTGGAATACCTGAATAGACAATCAATTATCCCAAATTGAGGAGGTAGACTTTGAGAGCAAGATTTATTATTTTTTCCCCTTTTCCTCTTTTTGTGAGTGTGTATGTGTATACTTCTCTGTGAGATTTGTCTGTATAGCTTAGCTTTCACCACTTGTCCTAGGGTTTTATCTGTCAATATTTTATTTTACTTAAAAATTTATTTTCTTAATTATTTTTTATTTTAATAACTTTATTTTGTTTTTTCCTCTTTCTTTCTTTCTACATTTTCTCCCTTTTATTCTGAGCTGTGTGGATGAAAGGCTCTTGGTGCTGCAGCCAGGAGTCAGTGCTGTGCCTCTGAGGTGGGAGAGCCAACTTCAGGACACTGGCCCACAAGAGACCTCCCAGCTCCACATAATATCAAAAGCGAAAATCTCCCAGAGATCTCCATCTCAACACTGGCACCCAGCTTCACTCAACGACCAGCAAGCTGCACTGCTGGACATCCTATGCCAAAAACTAGCAAGACAGGAACACAGCCCCACCCATTAGCAGAGAGACCGCCTAAAATCATAATAAGTCCACAGACACCCCAAACCCACCACCAGATGCGGACCTGTCCACCAGAAAGACAAGATCCAGCCTCATCCACCAGAACACAGGCACTAGTCCCTTCCACCAGGAAGCCTATGCAACCCACTGAACCAACTTTAGCCACTGGGGACAGACACTAAAAACAACGGGAACTACAAACCTGCAGCCTGCAAAAAGGAGACCCCAAACACAGTAAGATAAGCAAAATGAGAAGACAGAAAAACACACAGCAGATGAAGGAGCAAGATAAAAACCCACCAGACCTAACAAATGAAGGGGAAATAGGCAGTCTACATGGAAAAGAATTCAGAATATTATAGTAAAGATGATCAAAATCTTGGAAATAGAATAGAGTAAATGAAAGAAACATTTAAAAAGAACCTAGAAGAACTAAAGAAGAAACAAGGAATGATGAACAACACAATAAATGAAATTAAAAATACTCTAGAAGGGATCAATAGCAGAATAACTGAGGCAGAAGAACGGATAAGTGACCTGGAAGATAAAATAATGGAAATAACTACTGCAGAACAGAATAAAGAAAAAAGAATGAAAAGAACTGAGGACAGTCTCAGAGACTTCTGGGACAACATTAAACACACCAACATTCAATTATAGGGGTTCCAGAAGAAGAAGAGAAAAAGAAAGGGACTGAGAAAATTTTTGAAGAGATTCTAGTTGAAAACTTCCCTAATATGGGAAAGGAAATAGTAAATCAAGTCCAGGAAGCACAGAGAGTCCCATACAGGATAAATCCAAGGAGAAACACGCCAAGACACATATTAATCAAACTGTCAAAAAATAAATACAAAGAAAACATATTAAAAGCAGCAAGGGAAAAACACAAATAACACACAAGGGAATCCCCATAAGGTTAACAGCTGATCATTCAGCAGAAACTCTGCAAGCCAGAAGGGACTGGCAGGACATAGTTAAAGTGATGAAGGAGAAAAACCTACAACCAAGAGTACTCTACCCAGCAAGGATCTCGTTCAGATTTGACAGAGAAATTAAAACCTTTACAGACAAGCAAAAGCTGAGAGAGTTCAGTACGAGCAAACCAGCTCTACAACAAATGCTAAAGGAACTTCTCCAGGCAAGAAACACAAGAGAAGGAAAAGACCTATAATAACAAACCGAAAACAATTAAGAAAATGGGAACAGGAACATACATATCGATAATTACCTTAAATGTAAATGGATTAAACACTCCCACCAAAAGACATACACTGGTTGAATGGACACACAAAAAAAGACCCATATATATGCTGTCTACAAGAGACCCACTTCAGACCTAGCGACACATACAGACTGAAAGTGAAGGGATAGAAAAAGATATTCCATGCAAATGGAAATCAAAAGAAACCTGGAGTAGCAATTCTCATATCAGACAAAATAGACTTTAAAATAAAGACTATTAGAATAGACAAAGAAGGACACTACATAATGATCAAGGGATCAATCCAAGAAGATACAACAATTGTAAATATTTATGCACCCAACACAGGAGCACCTCAATACATAAGGCAAAAACTAACAGCCATAAAACGGGAAATCGACAGTAACACATTCATAGTAGGGGACTTTAACACTCCACTTTCACCAATGGACAGATCATCCAAAATGAAAATAAATAAGGAAACACAAGCTTTAAATGAAAATAAATAAGGAAACACAAGCTTTAAATTAAACAAGATGGACTTAATTGACATTTATAGGACATTCCATCCAAAAGAACCGAATACACATTTTTCTCAAGTGCTCATGGAACATTCTCCAGGATAGAGCATATCTTGGGTCAAAAATCAAGCCTTGGTAAAGTTAAGAAAATTGAACTTGTATCAAGTATCTTTTCTGACAACAATGCTATGAGACTAGATATCAATTACAGGAAAAGATCTGTAAAAAATACAAACACATGGAGGCTAAACAATACACTACTTAATAACGAAGTGATCACTGAAGAAATCAAAGAGGAAATAAAAAAATACCTAGAAACAAATGAAAACGGAGTAACGACGACCCAAAACCTATGGGATGCAGCAAAAGCAATTCTAAGAAGGACGTTTATAGCAATACAATCCTACCTTAAGAAACAGGAAACATCTTGAGTAAACAACATAACCTTCCACCTAAAGCAACTAGAGAAAGAAGAACAAGAAAAACCCAAAGTTAGCAGAAGGAAAGAAATAATAAAGATTAGTTCAGAAATAAATGAAAAAGAAATGAAGGAAAAGATAGCAAAGATCAATAAAACTAAAAGCTGGTTCTTTGAGAAGATAAACAAAATTGATAAACCATTAGCCAGACTCATCAAGAAAAAAAGGGAGAAGACTCAAATCAATAGAATTAGAAATGAAAAAGAAGTAACAACTGACACTGCAGAAATAAAAAAGAGCATCAGAGATTGCTACAAGCAACTCTATGCCAATAAGATGGACAACATGGAAGAAATGGACAAATTCTTAGAAATGCACAACCTGCCAAGACTGAATCAGGAAGAAATAGAAAATCTGAACAGACCAATCACAAGCACTGAAATTGAAACTGTGATTAAAAATCTTCCAACAAACAAAAGCCCAGGACCAGATGGCTTCACAGGCGAATTCTATCAAACACTTAGAGAAGAGCTAACAACAATCCTTCTCAAACTCTTCCAAAATATAGCAGAGGGAGGAACACTCCCAAACTCATTCTACGAGGCCACCATCACCCTGATACCAAAACCAGACAAGGATGTCACAAAGAAAGAAAACTACAGGCCAATATCACTGATGAACATAGATGCAAAAATCCTCAACTAAATACTAGCAAACAGAATCCAACAGCACATTAAAAGGGTCATACACCATGATTCAGTGGAGTTTATTCCAGGAATGCTAGGATTATTCAATACACGCAAATCAATCAATGTGATACACCATATTAACAAATTGAAGGAGAAAAACCATATGGTCATCTCAATAGATGCAGAGAAAGCTTTTGACAAAATTCAACACCCATTTATGATAAAAACCCTGCAGAAAGTAGGCATAGAGGGAACTTTCCTCAACATAATAAAGGCCATATATGACAAACCCACAGCCAACATTGTCCTCAATGGTGAAAAACTGAAAGCGTTTCTACTAAGATCAGGAACAAGACAAGGATGTCCACTCTCACCACTTTTATTCAACATAGTTTTGGAAGTCCTAGCCATGGCAATCAGAGAAGAAAAAGAAATAAACATAACCCAAATTGGAAAAGAAGAAGTAAAACTCACTGTTTGCAAATGACATGGTACTAAACATAGAAAATCCTAAAAATGCTACCAGAAAACTACTAGAGCTCTCCAATGAATTTGGCAAAGTTTCAGGATACAAAATTAATACACAGAATTCTCTTGCATTCCTATAAACTAACAAGAAAGGGTCAGAAAGAGAAATTAAGGAAACAATCCCATTTACCATCACAACAAAAAGAATAAAATACCTAGGAGTAAACCTACCTAAGGAGGCAAAAACCTGTACTCAGAAAGCTGCAAGATGCTGATGAAAGAAATGAAAGATGACAAACAGTTGGACATATATACCATGTTCTTGGATTGTAAGAATCAATATTATGAAAATGTCTATACTACCCAATGCAATCCCTATCAAATTACCAATGGCATTTTTTACGGATTTAGAACAACAACAACAAAAAGCTTACAATTTGTATAGAGACACAAAAGACCTCCAAATAGACAAAGCAACCTTGAGAAAGCAAAACGGAACTGGAGGAATCAGGCTCCCTGACTTCAGACTGTATTACAAAGCTACAGTAATCAAAACAGTATGGTACTGGCACAAAAACAGACATATAGATACATGTAAACAAATGAAATTAGAACACTTCTTAACACCGTATACAATAATAAACTCAAAATGGATTAAAGACCTAAATGTAAGGTCAGACACTATAAAACTCTTAGAGGAATACATAGGCAGACATTCTTTGACATAAATCACAGTTAGATCTTTTTTGACCCACCTCCTAGAGTAATGAAAATAAAAACAAAAATAAAAAAATGGGATCCAGTGAAACTTAAAAGGTTTTGCACAGCAAAGGAAGCCATAAACAAAACAAAAAGACAACCCTCAGAATGGGAGAAAATTTTTCCAAATGAGGCAACCAACAAGGGATTAAGCTCCAAAATATACAAAAAGCTCATGCGGCTCAATATCAAGAAAACAAATAACCCAATCATAAAATGGGCAGAAGATCTAAATAGACATTTCTCCAAAGAAGACATACAGATGGCCAAAAAGCACATGAAAAGATGCTCAACATCACTAGTTATTAGTGAAATGCAAGTCAAAACTACAATGAGGTATCATTTCACACCAGTCAGAATGACCATCATCAAAAAATCTACAAATAATAAAGGCTGAAGAGGGTGTGGAGGAAAGGGGACCCTCCTACACTCTTGGTGGGAATGTAAATTGGTACAGCCACTCTGGAGAAAAGTATGGAGGTTCCTTAAAAAACTAAAAATAGAACTACCATGTGACCCAGCAATCCCATTCCTAGGCATATACCCAGATAAAACCATAATTTAAAAAGATACAGTACCTCAATATTCATTACAGCACTATTTACAGTAGCCAGGAGATGGAAGCAAGCTAAATGTCCACCAACAGAAGAATGGATAAAGAAGATGTGGTATATATATACAATGGACTATTTCTCAGCCATAAAAAAGAACAAAATAATGACATTTACAGCAACACTGATGGACCTAGAGATTGTCATATTGAGTGAAGTCTGACACAGAAAGACAAATATCATATGACATCACTTATATGTGGAATCTTAAAAAGAAAAAAAAGCATGTAAATGAACTTACTTACAAAACATAAGTAAAGTCATTGATGTAGAAAACAAATTTATGTTTACCAGGGTATAAGTGGGGAAGAGATAAATTTGCAGATTGGTATTGACATATATACTATATATAAAATAGATAGCTAATAAGAACCTGCTGTATAGCACAGGGAACTCTACTCAATACCCTGTAATGGCCTATATGGGAAAAGAATCTTAAAAGAAAAAAAAAGCAGTGGATATATGTATAACTGATTCACTTTGCTGTACACCTGAAACTAACACAACATTGTAAATCAACTATACGCCAATAAAAATTTTAAGAAAAAAAGTCACAATAGCACTTTTTACAGAAATAGAAAAAGCAATTCTAAAATTCATATAGAAACACAATAAACCCCAAATAGCCAAAACAATCTTGAGAAAAAAGAACAAAGCTGAAGACATATCACACTTCCTGATTTCAAAATATATTACAAAGTTACAGTAAATTAAAACAGTATGGTATTGACAAAAGACAGACAGATGGACCAATGGAACAGAATATAGAGGCCAGAAATAAACCCATGCAAATAAGAGCAACTGACCTTTCACAAGTTTAAAATCATAACATAAAACACAGGGGTAAAGCTTCATAACATTGGCCTAGGCAACAATTTCTTGGATATGACACCAAAATTACAGACAACAAAACAATTTATTTAATATGATATACATGACTTGATAATCTGATCACTAAATACCTTTAAACAACATCTTCTATCCATTTCTTCACAATCTTCCAGCCATTCCAAATTAGGAGTAAGTTTTTTTTAACATATGTCATCCTGGTTCATACTTTAGGTTAATGTAGTGGGTTTCATTCCAACAATTATACTCCCTACTCCACCTCTCTTACCAGCAGTCACTTTTGACCTTCTGGAGATATGTGGTCCGAGAAGGACACTCTTCCCCACTTAAAAGAATAAATTATGATTAATCAACAAACTTTTTCTGGAAAGGGCCAGATACTAAATGTTTTAGGCTTTGTGAGCAAAGAGGTTAATTCAAAGATATTATGCAAGTACTCACCTAAAAATAGAAAAAACAAAATTTCCAAACAGTTTATTAACAAAATATATTCATAATAATTGACTACACTTTTAATACAGATCCACTAATGAGAGGAACTGAGTTCCTTTTGGGGAATTGATATTATGCCAATGTATTTGCAGCCCAAAGTTCTTAGCTTTACCAATACCTTCTTTGTCATGAGTCTGCTCTTTTTTTTTTTTTTTTACTTTCCTTTCTTAAAATGGTGGTTATTAAGAAGTTACTAAGTCTGGATTGTTCTTATTCAGATATTATGCAATAAGACAACCATCTGCCTGTTACATGCCTTTCTGTGCTTCATCTCAGCAAATCATTGCAAGGCTTATATGAAGTCCTTAGCAAGGTTACCAATATATGCTTTGTCAGGTTAAAAAATATTTTCAGTTGTGCTTAGCATTACCATGAACGATGTTCTCAATACCAGTGATAAGCAGCACTCCCTTCCTAACACTGATCTCACTTGAGATCAACAGGTTAGAGTTGGAGGTGGACACCCTGTGGGAGGAGAGTAAGACATAGTGGCAGCCATTAGAGGGAATGTACTTGCGGTTTGCATAATCATCAGGATGCACTTGACACTTCATTGTCCTAACTTGCTGAACTCTAGTGCCAGATTACAAATTAGATCCGTCTCCACACATGCCCTGAATAACACAAAACTTTAACATTGACTTCTCTCAAAAAAATCATTTTCCAGATGATATTGACATTAGGGGATACATCATTATCCACTGCTTAGCGATATTAAAAAGTATTTACACATAAAGTGATTAGAGTAATTAAAAGTTTTAATTTATGTGTTTTTAAAAATATTGTAATATTCAACATTTTAATATTTTATTATCAGAGAGTCACATAAGGAAGGATTTTTTTTGTGCACAGAACTTTTTCTTTTAGCAGCAGAATTCATTCTCCTGCTCAAAAACTTCCCATGTTTTCTATTGATTCAGAAGTCTCAATTTGGGATTCAAGTGCCTCTAGAAACTGGACATTACCTTATTTGAGTTCATTGTTCTTTGCTCCCTACATAACTGTGTGTCCAACTATCTATGGTTAATCTTTAGTGGAATGTCCCACAAGTATTTCAAACTCAACATGTACCAAATTTGACTTTCACCCTCCAAAATTCATTCTTTTTCCTATGGTTATGTCTCAGTGAATAAATCCACTGACCACCCTGTTATCCAAAGGCCCCAAAATAATAATAGCTTAATTGAGAACCAGAGACATTATTTACATTATTTCATTTGAATCTTAATATATATCTGTGAATTTTTATTATCCCAAATATATATATGAATATTGAGACTTAGCCAGATTAAGAAATTTGCCTCACAGTTAGAAAATAGAGTAGCTGGTATTTGAATCAGTTTGTCTGACCCTTAAGCCTCTGTTCATAATGGCTATGCTGAACTAGAATCCTTGAATCACTCTTTCCTTCATTCTCACCAGAAATCCTCTGTCTCTTTACTGTCTTTTCATACTGACTCTCCACAAAAGAGTCAGTGACAATGTCATGGCTGACATGCTAGTCTATTGACCTGAACTATGTACAGACGAGGGGCCATGTGGCACCAGACAGAGGGACAGGTGAGTTACTGCCTAAACACTTTTGATGGCATGTGAGGCAGAACTGTTTCTTAAAATCAAGTGTTTATGTGAAAAGAGATCTTTATGATTATAAGAGCTACAATCTGACCTAAATCTGGATCCCAGCTCAACTGCTTATTAGCAGCTATGAGTCTTTGACAAAAACTTAGCTTCAGATCTCAGTTTCTTCATCTGTAAAATATTTAGATGAAATGAAATAATACACATAAATTACCAAGCACTATAATATCTTCAGTAAGTGCAGGTAGTAAGTGCTCAATAAATATTTGTTAAATGAAAAAATAAATAGTGTTTGAGACATCCCTGTATATTTATCATAAATATATTTTTATTTGGGCTAATTTGGGTAGAATTTTTTGTTTCTTGCAATTTAATAGTTCCTGACTGAATTATTTATCACTACATAATAAAATACCCCCAAACATAATGGTTTAAACAAAAAGTTATTATTCTATCTCACTATTTTTTTTTTTGGTCAGAATATTTGAACAGAGTGCACAAAGTGTGGCCCATCTCTGTTTCATAATGTCTGGGCCCTCGGGTTGACGCAAAGGCTGGTGGCTGGGACAGCTTAGAGTCATCTCACTACTTGTTCTATTTGTTCCCTTTGTCTTTATTACAATATACTTTCCTAATTAATCAGTATCCCTTTAAACATTATACCACTTCATGTGCAGCATGAAGATCTCGAAATAGTGTATTCTCAATCTTTCTCTCCCATCCTTTGTGCTACTGATATAACTTATTTTACTTTTTTGTTGTAAACACAAACTACTTTGCTTTAGACTGTTATTTTTTAGATTTGGTTAAACTAAGAAATACAAACTTATTTTATCTTAGTTCAGCCCTCTTACATTTCTTAGTGTAGGTCCAAGTTTCTGTTTTATAATATATTCCTTCTCCTTGAAAGTCATTATTAAACTTTTCTTGTCTAATACTGCTGTAGAATTATACAGAATACTAACTATAGAATTATGGGTTGATATCCTTGTTTTATTCTTCAGTACCTTAACAATATCATTTCATTGTCTAATGCTTTCATGGCTTCTCATGAGACTTCAGCAATAATTTTTATTTTTGTTCCTCTGCATGTCATCAAGATTTTCTTTCTGAGTCTTTTTTTCAATAGTTTGAATATGATATGCCTGTGTATGTTATGTTTTGCTCTGTTTGGTTTGTTTTGTTTTTGTCTTTTGGTATTTTCCCACTTGTTGAGTTTGGGCGTCTACTGTTTGGCATATGTCATTAATTTTAGAAAATTCTCAGCCATTATATTTTCATTTATTTTAAAAAGATTTCTTCCTCCAAATTCTCTCTCTCTTTTTCTTCTGGAATTCAAACTACATGTATATTATACTGCTTGATATTTTCAGGTGCTATAGATGCTCTATTCTATTTTTGCTCACTTTTTCTTCTCTTTGTGATTAGTTTGGGTAATTTCTATTGGCCTATTTTCAAGTTCACTTATGCCTTCCTTCACAGTGTTGAACAGAGTGGAGGCATTCTTTATCTTTGTTACTTTTTTTCTCATTTATGCCATTTCCATTTAATCATTTCTTATTGTTCCCATCTCTCTGTTGAAGTTACCCATTTAATTTTGCATGTTGTCTATCATTTCCAGTAGAGCCATAAACATATTGATCATAGTAACTTTAAATTTCCTGTTATATAGTTTCAACACCTGTGTCATATCTAAGTTTGGTTCTGATGATTGTTTCTTGGGAGTATGTTTTTTCATTATACATGTATGTATATATATGGAAGTGGGCACACTTTTCCATCTGCTAGGCCTTTAGTGTAAGAGTTTGAGTAAAAGTTGGGCTAGATTTGAGGCTTGCTGTTACTATGGTTAAACCCAAAACACCCTTTGATTCCTATAATGATACCTTTTGTGTAGGATGAGGATTCATTACTACATTAGATCTGTGCAGCCCTCAGCTGTAGCTACACTTCAGAAAGGGGCTCTTTGCACACTGTTGTTACCTGAAGCCTGTTGGACTGCTGGTGGTGACTGTTGTCTGTTCCGAAGCCTCAGCCATAGCAGGAACCAAGTCCCTGGGTGTCAGAAGCATGGTCCACTCCATTCTTCTGCCCCTTTCCTGGCTGTGTGGGCCCAGAGTATATTCCTGCTCCTCCCAGTATTGTGTTCTTCCTGTTCCCCTCCTTCAGTGCTCTAGGGTAAAATGGTTTGTTGCCCTCCCTCACACAGGCATTGGTTCCTTATGAGGAGATAGGGAAAAAGTCAAGTGGCATTTCTTGGCCCTCCTGCAGAGGTGCTTTCCCCTTCCCCAGGACTGCATCAAAATCAACACATTCTTCACGCTCTCTGATCTTTTCATGGTGGGATTCACAGAGAAAATCCAGCAAGATGGTGTGGACTCCTCCCATTTCTAGAGCTCCCAAGGGTTCATCACTGTCCTGCCAGTGTGCCCTGGGCCTTCACCCATTTTTCAACTGTTATAGCTGAGTTCTTCCAGTTGGTGTTCAGCAGCATCTGGTAAGTGAGTGCTTGTGTCTCCTCTCTCCCTGAAGATGCCTCTCTCTCTTTAGTGTTTGGGTAGTTGTTTTGCAACCTCAGTTCTTTAATAGATATAAAAGAGTTATTAATTTGAAGTTATTCTAACCATTTTTTATAAAGATGGAAGTAATGTTCTGCCCTGCTGTCTACATTCTAGGGAGGATTCTAGAAGTCTTTAATGAGATATTTTACCTTCTTTTTTCAAATACCGAGTCTTCAAGATTGGTGAGCACTTTTCACGTAGAGTGTATCTCAGTTTGGATCACCCCTATTTTGAGTGCACAACAGCCACATTCAGTTAGGGCTTCCATATTGGACAGAGCAGCTCTGAACTTATAGCTACTGAATATTGTGAACATCATAGTCATGATGGGTATATTTTAAAACTAATGTTACTGGACTTTGTCCTATGAGCAGTGAAAAGTTTATATTTTGATTTTTTTCATGATTTTTAAAAATTATTCTTAGTATTTTCTAAGAGGTCATTCAATCTGAGTATAGAAGTAAGCCAAATGCTGTATTATCTTAATTATATACCTTAACTGCCTTATTTTTTGTAAACTGAAAGCTGTTTGGAGTGTTAATGATAATAGCTGAGATGAAAATTTGTTAAGTTTGGTCAATAGAACATTTTCTAGTACATATTTTGGTACCTATCTTTAAGCCTAGCTGAGTTGCTATATTAACGTATTTTTTGAATGATATGCAAACATCTTCAGTTTCTTCATGCTGAGATCCTTATTATTATTCAACACCAAAATAACAATATTTTAAACCACCAGAAACAAGTTGTAAGATATTATGAATGAACTCATTTGCTTGAATATCAACACCAAAAATCCTTTAACAAATTCATGAGTTTTGATTTATGCCAGATGTATAAAATGAGAATTTGAATACCTAATGTAGAATTTAAATGGAAATGCCGAGGAAGTCTATAATAACAGAAATATAAGATGTCTTACAGTTTATTTATTTTATTAAATTCATTATTTTCCCAGATAAAATGCATTCATTCAGACGATTTATTTTTGTGACATTTGTAATTCTGATCTCAAAACTCCAGTTAAAATAAATGTTTGTTGATTTCACTTCTTGTACTGTAGTGTTTTCTGCCTTCATTTGTTTCACTATGAGACACATTCTGGTTGAGACAAATCATTTCAGGAAATGAGTTCTAAGATTTCTCTCTTTCTTTCTCACTCTCTGCCTGGATATGTTCTAAATTCTGCTGTTCTTGTGATCAATAATAGCATCTTTTTTTACTTTTCATATTTGTAATGATCCTATAAAGACAAGAACCTGTATGATTATTTCACAAAAAAACTGTAAATGCAATATAGTTGAAAAATTAAGGGGCTTCCCTGGTGGCGCAGTGGTTGAGAGTCTGCCTGCCGAGGCAGGGGACACGGGTTCGTGTCCCAGTCCGGGAAGATCCCACATGCTACGGAGTGGCTGGACCCATGAGTCATGGCCGCTGAGCCTGCACGTCCGGAGCCTGTGCTCCACAACGGGAGAGGCCGCAACAGTGAGAGGTCCGCGTACTGCAAAAAAAAAAAAAAAAAATTTAATACTTAAAATTTTGAGATAGCTGAAGTAAGAGGCTGAAGTAAGTCAAGAGAAAGGGACACAGCAGGCTGTAAATGTTCACGCTAATGCTTGTCCATAACATCTCCCCCCAGCCCCCAGTATCTCAACTAGAAGGTTAATTGATGTGAATTTGCACAAAAGGTTTAGGTTGCTAGTTTGTAATAATGATTAATTAACATGATGATATAGTGTGACTAAGCCTTTTCTTGTGTTTCCTAGGCCCACCCTACATAAATGTGCATGACTAAACCGTGTTGACTATAATTTCTTATACTTTTGGTGGAATGGTACAGGTCTGTTGGGTGGGTTTAAAGAAAGACTAGTAGGGATTGGAGAAAAAAGTACAAATAACTCTTTTGAGGAATTTTGTTTAAAACCAAGGTCACTGTCCTCTCCTCCAAAAAATTGGAGCGTTAGCTACGGAGAAAAATAGTCAAGATATTTTTCTAAAAATATGAGATAAAAGGGCCTCTTTGAACACTAATGGATGGACCTAGAGTCTGTCATACAGAGTGAAGTAAGAAAGAGAAAAACAAATACCATATGTTAACACATATATATGGAATCTAAGGGAAAAAAAGGTCATGAAGAACCTAGGGACAAGATGGGAATAAATACACAGACCTACTAGAGAATGGACTTGAAGATATGGGGAGGGGGAAGAGTAAGCTGTGACAAAGTGAGAGAGTGGCATGGACATATATACACCACCAAATGTAAAATAGATAGCTAGTGGGAAGAAGCTGCATAGCACAGGGAGATCAGCTCAGTGCTTTGTGACCACATAAGGGGTGGGATAGGGAGGGTGGGAGGGAGGGAGACGCAAGAGGGAAGAGATATGGGAACATATGTATATGTATAACTGATTCACTTTGTTATAAAGCAGAAATTAACACACCATTGTAAAGCAATTATACTCCAATAAAGATGTTAAAAAAACAAAACAAAACACTAATGATAATGATCCAGGAGAGAGAGACAGAGAGAGAGAGATGATGGAGTACCGTAAGAGGAGAATTACTGAAGAAGTTGAGCGTAGATAGGATAAAGTGGACATGTGGACAAGCTAGCTTGAGGCAGAGCTTGGGTAATATAACCAAGCTAAAAGCAGGGAGACAAGATGCTGGTGCAGATGCTGTTATGTGAGTAGGTAGGTGCAGTTTAAGGAGTTCAGGACTTGTTTTCTGATTGTTTCCATTTCCTCAGTGACTCAGAAACAAGGTTATCAGCTAAGAATGAGTATGGGGAGATAAGTATAGGGGGTTGAAAATAAAGAAGAAGGTATGAAATAGACATCTAGAAAAGAAAGAGTGAGTGGACAAGGGATGGGTTGTAGTAGTATACGTCTTCAGCAATAAAGCCCATATACAACTCAACTCCAAGCCATATAAATTTTAACTCATAAATTTTCCTCAAATTCATCTACTTCTCTCCATTTCCACTGCTACCTTAGTCCAAATGACCACTGCCTCTTGCCTAAACTACTAAGTTGGCTTCCTAGTTGGCTTATACATATTCACTATTGCTCCTCTCTAATCCATTCTTATCACTGCAACCAGGGACATCTTTTCAAATTCAGGTTTATTCATGTTGCCCTCTGTTCAAAACTCTCCAAGACTCCTGTGAATGGAAACAGCCCTTCCTAGGAAAGCCTCACCTCAACTCCTTCCGCCTTCACCTGAAGTGGTTCTGTAACAACAGCTTCTTTTCAGTTCCTCTAAAGAACAATGCTTCATAAATGCTACGTGGGAAATCCTTCACTTCTCTCTTCACTTATTTTCTTCCTCTTTTCTTTCATATTTCAGTTGAATCATCATTTTCTCAAGGAAATCACCCCTGTTCATCTTCTTCATTACATGCTTTGACAGTGTAATATGCTTTCACAGTCATAATTATTTTAAATTTATTTATGGGAGTATTTGACTGACTATGTTCCCCATTAGACTGGGAAGCTCCAAGAGGGTTAGCACTGTGCTTGTTTTTTGTTTTTAATACAGACTATGTTCGCTTTTGCTCACCAGTTTATCCCTTAATACTTAACACAAAATAGACCTCATAAATATTTTAAAAATTAATTGTGATGGAGTAACTCTAATGGGTACTAATTATTAAAAATATACTGTATGTAAAATTCTGAGCTACATTATTTATGATTTATTTAATCTTTATAAAAACTTGTAAAGTAAGAATTAGTATCTAGCTTTTAAAGATGAAGATGTTGAGATGGAGATGGAGATGTTAAGTTCTCCAAAGTTGCACAGCTGGTGTGTAAACCAGATAGATCTGACTCCAAAGCACAATTGACCAGTCTCAATTGTGATTTTACCAACTTGCTCATCTACTGCCTGATTTCGTTTCCCCCTTTCAGCCCAAACAGATTTAATCTCTTTATTTTTTAAAAAAACTCCAGCTTTCAAAATATAACTGATTAACTCACAATAATTTGTTTTATGGGTAAATGCTCAGGAATACACCATTTTCAAAGAAGCGTTCATCTTCTTAGCAAAAATAAATGGTGTTCTGGGTTCTGTGTGTATATCTGTACACCTGTTTCTATTGTGGAATATATAAAGGGCAGAAAGTCATTTGTATTAATAGATTTTATTCATTATCACCATATAAAGAAAAAATAGAAAATGATTTTTTAATGTTTTACCTTTGATATTGTATATAAATCAATAGTAATGCTAACTTTTAAAATTATGTTACTCTATAGAAAATCTGTGTTTCATATCTAATGTAATTTTGCAGCACTGTTTCATTACCGATAAGTGAGATTTTCAGCTCTCCATATACCTGTCAACTATTTAAAGCAAGAGAACATTAAAGTATAGGTTCAATAATTTATATTCTTAATTTTAACTGACCAAAGCAATAAGATCGTCCCAGGCAACTTAACTTGGAAAATGCCAATCTTAATGTATTTTTAAAGACTAAGAAATAAATCTCAAGTCGTTCAGAGAACTTGCTCTCCCCAAGTGTGCCATTGTGAGCAGACCTCCATTCCTTGCACATAGAAACATAACAGAGCCACCTCTTGCAAAAACTGCAACCATCATTAATTACCCCGGGTAGCAGCAGTCAGAATATATGAGGCTGGTTTCACCACTTGGCTTTATAGCATTGTATTTTCAGTCAGGTGAGTAGTGATTAAGCTGCGTGAATTCCCATTAGAACCATATATCAGAATCAAAAGATAACGGGCTGCAAGTTACTTTAAATTCATTAGTGGGGGAAGCAGCAGTAAGTACACGACCACATTGGGCTGTATTAGATATATTTTGGGGTGAATGAAGCCACAGGGGTATGGCATTAGCTCTAATAATGGGTCTTAGCGAAGTAACCTCAACCTACATTTTCCAAATGATTAACTACTCTTACACAGTCATTTCATAAATGCTCATGACTTATTTCCCACTCACAAAGGTAACGCTGAGTCTTTCCCCCCTTTGCTTTTGCATGCATACTCATAAATTTGTGAAGTTTTGTTGAGAAGGCATTGTTTCAGATTTGGAAAGGAGGGACCACTGCTTATAGAAAATACAATATTTTGTCAAGGATATGAGAAATGTTCTGGAAGGACTACTGACATTCTGTGCCAGGCTGACCACATGTCGCCACCCTGCGTTCTTGGTGTCAGTATAAAAGCCAAGGTAAAATACTATCTTCATAAATGTAAGGTTCTAGTGACATTTAATACTCTCACTAATAAAATCTGTTTGAACAGTTATAATTCGAGTGTCCAGATTTCCCCACTGAAAATCACCTATAGTTGCAAAGGAGACATTTGGGCTGAGTATTAGCCCTTTCAGCTCACACAGATGGTTCTCTGCTCATTTGTAGACCTTGTAAAAC
The DNA here is from genome assembly GCF_949774975.1 of Lagenorhynchus albirostris. Taxonomy (NCBI): domain Eukaryota; kingdom Metazoa; phylum Chordata; class Mammalia; order Artiodactyla; family Delphinidae; genus Lagenorhynchus; species Lagenorhynchus albirostris. The sequence continues at coordinate 39,130,264 of NC_083098.1, read as the reverse complement.
ACATAATCCAACTAAGGAGATCTAAAGGAACCTAAATCAGTTCTTTAAATTCAGAAATTTTTTTTAAACTTCTCATGTTGAACCCAAAGCACTTCAAGCCTCCTAGTCTGCTTTCAGAGAAAAGAGGCACAATTCTCTTGTTGATGGTGTGTCTCTGCTATCCTAGCACAGTCAGCAGTTGTCACTCAGCCATCACTCACAAAGCTAGGAAGACTGAAAGCAGAGAACTAAGGTGAGATGTGACTTCTCCATTGCCTCATTCTCCCTGTACCTCTTCCAGTTATCTCGTCTGGAACTACCCATGAGCTGTTTAAGTCAAGTGCTAGGGGAGTTATTTCTGAGTCACTATAAAGAGCATAGAACACCATTTATTCTTGAGCAGAATTTCATCTTCCAATGCTTCTGTAAATAATAACCCATTCAAGATTTTGTTTTGCAAATATAAAAAAATCATTTACAAATGTGTGGTCAGAGAGGAGAAGTCCTGTTTGACTTGTTTTTTTCTCCCCAGACCTTTCTGTGTACCCTCACTCATCTCTCCTCCAGTAAATGAACGTTCTGTTTAGTCAGTCTTATTTGTCTTTGATCTCTGCTTCTGCCACAATAGTCCTAGAGTGCTATTCCATATGTCTCTCACCATAACTTGTCAAATTGAGTTTGAGAGTTTCTGAAAATATTCTATTTGGTATAAGAGTATTCTATGAGAATTTTTACTTTTTTTGTTTTATAAAATTAAAATAATAAAAAAGCATATCAGGATCACTTTATGACCTAATACTGCCACAAAATTTATTTGCATTTACTTATACAAATGTTCCATGTTAAGACTAACTGATATCACAATGTTCTGTATAAATGAGATCTTCAAAGGAGTTCAAATAGAGAAAAGTAGTGAGAGAATTTGTCCTCACCCATTCTTGGCAGTAAAGACATGTCAAATTAAAAATAAAACAGGGGCTTCCCTGGTGGCACAGTGGTTAAGAATCCACCTGCCAATGCAGGGGACACAGGTTTGAGCCTCGGTCCGGGAAGATCTCACATGCCGCGGAGCAACTCAGCCCATGTGCCACTACAGAGCCTGCGCTCTAGAGCCCGCGAGCCACAGCTACTGACGCCCACATGTCTAGAACCCATGCTCCACAACAAGAGAAGCCAACGCAATGAGAAGCCCGCGCACCACAACGAAGATGCAACACAGCCAAAAATAAATAAATAAAACTTTAAAAAAATAAAAAACAAAACTTGCATTGTGGCAGCCAGGACCATATTCATGTTGTGAGAGATCCCATATTTGTAAGTAGAAGGAAAGCTAAAGCAGCTCATTAACAATATATATTAGAGAATGAAGATTACTTTGCTCTTGATTTCTATAGTATTGTTTTATACATTATAGTCGATAACTTTGGTTTCCCACCAGATATCTACCACTACTTCCCTTCCTCTTACAGAACTTGATTATATAGTGATCTGTTCCCCCTGCATGGTTGTGCCCAGTTCCTATTCCTTGTCTCTTTCGTATCTATGTAATATCCAGTACATGTACATTCACAAACTACAAATACTGAAATGGCACTTAAAGTTAATTTCAGCCTTCTGGGGCAGGGAGACCTTCAAGATGGCAGAGGAGTAAGATGTGGAGATCACCTTCTTCCTCACAAATACATCAGAAATGCGTCTACATGTGGAACAACTCCTACAGAACACTTACTAAATGCTGGCAGAAGACCTCACACTTCGCAAAAGTCAAGAAACTCCCACGTACCTGGGGAGGGCAAAAGAAAAAAGATAAAACAGAGACAAAAGAATAGGGATGTGACCTGCACCACTGGGAGGGAGCTGTGAAGGAGGAAAAGTTTCCACACACTAGGAAGCCCCTTCACTGGTGGAGATGGGGTGGGGGGGAAGCTTCGGAGCCATGGACGAGAGCGCAGCAACAGTGGTGCAGAGGACAAAGCAGACAGATTCCCGCACAGAGGATTGGTGCCAACCAGCACTCACCAACCTGAGAGGATTGTCTGCTCACCTGCCGGGGCAGGTGGGGACTGGGAGCTGAGGCTCTGGCTTCAGAGGTCTGATCCCAGGGAGAGGACTGGGATTGGCTGGGTGAACACAACCTGAAGGGAGCTAGTGTACCACAGCTAGCCAGGAGGAAGTCTGGGGAAAAGTCTGGAATTGCCTAAGAGGCAAGAGACCATTGTTTCAGGGTGCGCAAGGAGAGGGGAACCAAAGCACCGCCTAAACAAGCTCCTGAGACGGGTGCGAGCCATGGCTATCAGCACGGGCACCAGAGACGGGCATGAAACACTAAGGCTGCTGCTGCAGGCACCAAGAAGCCTGTGTGCAAGGACAGGTCACTATCCACACCTCCTTTCCTGGGGGCCTGTGCAGCCTGCCCCTACCAGGTCCCATTATCCAGGGACAACTTCCACAGAACACACTGCCCACCTCAGGCTGTTGCAATGTCACATTGTCCTCTCCACTGCAGGCTTGCCCCACATTCTGTACCCCTCCCTCTCCCCTGGCTTGAGTGAGCCAGAACCCCCTAATCAGCTGCTACTTTAACCCCATCCAGTCTGAATGAAGAAGAGACCATATTACCCAAAGCAATCTACAGATTCAATGCAATCCCTATCAAACTACAAATGGCATTTTTCACACAACTAGAACAAAAATTTTCACAATTTGTATGGAAACACAAAAGACCCCGAATAGCCAAAGCAATCTTGAGAAAGAAAAACAGAGCTGGAGGAATCAGGCTCCTGGACTTCAGACTATACTACAAAGCTACAGTAATCAAGACAATATGGTACTGGCACAAAAACAGAAATATAGATCAATGGAACAGGATAGAAAGCCCAGAGATAAACCCATGAACATATGGTCACATTTTTGATAAAATAGGCAAGAATATACAATGGAGAAAAGACAGCATCTTCAATAAGTGGTGCTGGGAAAACTGGATAGCTACATGTAAAAGAATGAAATTAGAACACTTCTTAACACCGTATGCAATAATAAACTCAAAATAGATTAAAGACCTAAATGTAAGGCCAGACACTATAAAACTCTTAGAGGAAAACATAGGTAGAACACTCTATGACATAAATCATAGCAAGATCCTTTTTGACCCACCTCCTAGAGAAATGGAAATAAAAACAAAAATTTAAAAATGGGACCTAATGAAACTTAAAAGCTTTTGCACAGCAAAGGAAACCATAAACAAGATGAAAAGACAACCCTCAGAAAGGGAGAAAATATTTGCAAACGAATCAATGGACAAAGGATTAATCTCCAAAATATATAAACAGCTCATGCAGATAAATACTAAAAAAAAAACAACCCAATCCAAAAATGGGCAGAAGACCTAAATAGACATTTCTCCAAAGAGGACATACAGATGGCCAAGAAGCACATGAAAAGCTGCTCAACATCACTAATTATTAGAGAAATACAAATCAAAACTACAATGAGGTATCACCTCACACCAGTTAGAATGGGCATCATCAGAAAATCTACACACAACAAATGCTGGATAGGGTGTGGAGAAAAGGGAACCCTCTTGCACTGTTGGTGAGAATGTAAATGGATACAGCCACTCTGGAGAACAGTATGGAGGTTCCTTAAAAAACTAAAAATAGAATTACCATATGATCCAGCAATCCCACTACTGGGCATATACCCAGAGAAAACCATAATTCAAAAAGATACATGCACCCCAATGTTCATTGCAGCACTATTTACAATAGCCATGTCATGGAAGCAACCGAAATGTCCATCGACAGACGAATGGATAAAGAAGATGTGGTACATATATACAATAGAATATTACTAAGCTGTAAAAAGGAACGAAATTGCGTCATTTGTTGAGACATGGATGGATCTGGAGACTGTCATACAGAGTGAAGTAAGTCAGAAAGAGAAAAATAAATATTGTATATTAACGCATATATGTGGAACCAGAAAAATGGTACAGATGAACCAGTCTGCAGGGCAGAAATTGAGAGACAGATGTAGAGAACAAACGTATGGACACCAAGGGAGGAAAACGGTGGGGGGTGAGGGTGGGGGGAATGTGATGAATTGGGTGATTGGGATTGACGTGTATACACTGATGTGTATAAAATCGATGACTAATAAGGACCTGCTGTATAAAAAATAAATAAAATAAAATTCAAAAATTCAAAACAAACAAACAAACAAAAAACTAAAAATAGAACTACTATGTGACCCAGCAATCCTGCTACTGGGCATATACCCTGAGAAAACTATAATTCAAAAAGAGTCATGTACTACAATATTCACTGCAGCTCTATTTACAAGAGCCAGGACATGGAGGCAACTTAAGTGTCCATTGACTGATGAATAAATTGCTGATAAAAGTTAATATCTACCTTTCCATTTCTTTTCAAAATATTTGATAGACAATGATATACTCTTTTTTAAAGTTTTATTGATGTATAGTTGATTTATAATGTGTTAATTTCTTCTGTACAGCAAAGTGAAAGTTATAAATATACATATTTATATATTCTTTTTCATATTCTTTTCCTTTATGGTTTGTCACAGGATCCTGACTATAGCTCCCTGTGCCATACAGTAGGACTCTGTTGTTTATCCATCCTATATATAATAGTTAGCCTCTGCTAATCCCAAACTCCCAATCCTTCCCTCCCCTACCCCCCAACCTTGGCAACCACAAGTCTGTTCTCTCTCTGAGTCCGTTTTTGTTTCATAGATATGTTGATTTGCATCATATTTTAGATTCCACATGTAAGTGATAGCATATGGTATTTATTTTTCTCTTTCTGACTTGCTTCACTTAGTATGATATCCCTAGGTCCATCCATGTTGCAGCAAATGGCATGATTTCATTCTTTTTGATGGTTGAGTAATATTCCACTATATATATATATACCACATCATCTTTAGACCATGATATACTCTTAGTTCTTAAGATCTTGGAGTTCATTTTAACTATGGAATTGTATATGAAAATTTTTAAGTTGTTTTTAATATGCTGGCTATTAAAAACAACTTAAATATTATGATCCATAAAAAGAGCTACACTCACCTTTATTCTCCAAGAGACACGCTAGACAATTTTGTTCTTTACACTAGACCTTCATCTACAAAAGATTTAAAGTGGCTCATAGAAATGTATGAGTTTTACAAGGAAAGAGCAAATAATTGGAAGAGTTAGGGGTGAAGGAAACTTCTATCGAAAGAAATAAAAGTGAAGGGTAAAGTTTCAACTCAAATATTTATGACATAAGGTCTAATCAAATTGCTAAAGTGGGGATCTCCCTGGTGGTCCAGTGGGTAAGATTCCGTGTTCCCAATGCAGGGGGCTCAGGTCTGAACCCTGGTCAGGGAACTAGATCCCACATGCATGCCGCAACTAAAGATCCCACGTGCTGCAACTAAGATCGAATGCAGCCTAAATAAATATTTTTAAAAAAACAAAAGGAAAGGGCAAAGCGATGTTATCTTTAAAAAAAAATTGCTAACTCGGTATAGAGAATCCTTTTTAAGTTTAGTTAGTGGGGTTAAATGGTATGTATTATAAAACCAAAATCCATTCATAAAATTCTTTTTCAATAAAGCATTAGGAAGATAAAACTCTACATTAGATTTCTTTAACTTATTGATATTTAAATAAAGAGCATCAACTTCCATAAGAATAATGAAGAGACTCACACTGTTTCTCTGCTAATCCTCATATAAAGTTGGTATGGAAATGGTGACATGACACTCGAGAGAGAGAAAATGGTCTACTGGGTTCTATCTCGCTTTGCAGCTTCACTGCCTAACACTGTTTAGCATCTGTTGGCAACTCAATAAATATTTACTTAATGAATAAGTATAGAAATCAATGAATGAAGGAAGAGGAATGAAAAAAAGACATGGCGTTAGGGATCTTTATGACTTCTTTTGTTGTTGTTGCTGTTTTGTTGCCCTAGTGCTTAGTGAGATTCAGGGAAATACAAGTGGGTAGAATCTTAACTCCTACTACTGCAAGGTGTCTTTAAACAAAGTCAAATCTGTACTTTAGAATGCATTACTTGTTTCACCATACTACTGGTTTCAAATTCTGGATCACATACGAATAGATTCAGCAACATATATTTAAAAAATCACGTTTAAAGTGGCTGAACAAAATAGAGGGTTGTTTTTTTTTTTTCTCTTTTACACATCTGGGAGTTTGAAATTTGGTAATCCATTAAGATCACAGTCTCATTAGCATCCTAGGCTTTCTCTTGTCCTCATAGTTGCAAGATATCTCTTTTCCCCATTCCTCTGGCATCATATCCATTTCCCAGAAGTAAGGAAGGTGTGAGTTGGCTAACTCTGTACCTGTTTTACAGTCTTCCTAGAAGCCCCACCATGTATTGTTAGCCAGAACTGTGTCAAAAGCTACCTCTATATACAAAGGAAAATGGAAAATGTCATTTTTAAATGTTCAGATTACCGTCTGAAGAAAAACAATATTGTTGATAGGAAATAAAGGGAGATTGGATACCGTGTAGTAAATTGAACACAGTGCTCTGTTGGGTATATACTTCACTCTTTGGCAGGGCAATATAGTATCATATAGGCTTGTTACTTGACCAAATATTTATGATTCCCTTACAAGGCACATTGTCAGGATAGTGCTTCCACACCACCTTGAAAATAGGTGGGGCCATTTTTCTTGGTTTAGCCAATAGAATTGAGAGAAATGGTATGTGTCATTTCATAGGGAAAACAAAGATCTGGTGTGCATTTTCTATCTGGTACAGAACTGGTAATGTTTTAGGTGGTAGCTGCTTCACCAGCCTGGACCCCTCTGTGATTACAATGAGCAGAGTTCCTTAGCTGATCACGATAGGCAAGGAGCATGCCGTTTGTGTGGGGCATCAAGCCACAGCAATTCAGAAGTTACTTTTTACTATCATGTGATCTAGCCTACCATGACAGTTGTTTTCTAGCACTAGATCCTTAAAAGTATCTGGTCATTTCTATTTCTTTATCAGTCTTTACATCACTTTCTCCTTGTATGTCTTTTTTCCCTTTCTTCTTCTTCCTTTCACTGATCTCCCCACACAGGACCCCATCATCTCTTTACAAGTGAGTAGCACTTCTGAATACCATCTAGCTTGATTATTGTCACTGAGATAGAAAGAGCTACTTCCTCCGAGCTATGATATAAGATAGCATAACTTACAGTTATTCTATCTTCCTCTCCTTAGAACATCTTAAAACAGTAAGCCTTGACAAGCCAAGTGCCCTGTCCAGCATCTCAAATGATCTTATTTTTCCACTTTTCCTTCCAAATTGTGGATAAGATTGAAGATTAGTACAAAAAGAAGTCTCTTCCAGGTAATTTTGTTGCATGATTAAATCTGATCATAGCTCAGCAAGAAAATAATGGTTTTAATTTAAATTTCTATGGTACCAGCCAAGAATGCAAAGAACAAATAGGAAAGTGGATGCCAGATCACAAGACGTAAGTTTTCAAATGTAATTGAAATGACATAAAAGAGCATATTTCTTGAAGCTTCACACATTCTACTTAGAGTAGGCTTAATTGGCTATATATTGCTCTATTTAGATATCATGAATATGGTATGTTTTTAAAGTAGAGACAAGTAATATCTTCCACTGGCTTTTATGATGATTACATCATACAGAGATGATAGAAAATATCTAAATATGTCCCGCTTTAGAAGCAAGGTATTGTGTAGTAATTAGGTCACAATGATCAGATTTATAATGAGTATATTAAGTGCACATTAATAGTAGAGAATAAGCAGGACTGTTAGAGCTTAGAACTCATTTTTGAAAGTTTAATTATGCTAACTAGGGAGTGTTATGGAATGAAGGTTTAAAATCTTATTCCTACCACTCTCTAATGGTTTAGGGGTCTTTTTAATGAAACATATTCTTCCCTCTGTCTTAGGCACTTCTCCATTGATATTCAGGGAGGTACATTCATTTACTCAAGAAAAAATAACACCCTTAAATTCTGGGTTAATCACCCTTAGCAAAAATATGCATAATTATATTAGAAATAATCAGAAATTGCACCATTTGCAGTAGGCACTAGTCGTTTTTGTTTGTTTTCTAAATGTCCATTTTCACTCTGAAGCTGCTCTTCCCACATCCCATATGGTTCTTCTGTGATGGTCAATCCCTGTGCTCAAGGGACAATTTATCATTAGTTATGGATTTTTGGATTTGATTTCCTAATTTTTAAAAAGTACTTTTTCATCTATTTGCATGAGGTCTATTGAGCTGTAATATTCTTCTGTTTTTTAATAATGTCTGTCAGATTTTAGTACTAATGTTATATTGGCCTCATAAAATAAGCTGGACATTTATTCTACCTGCTCTAACTCATTTGTGCAAGATTAGTGCTATTTCCTCCTTGAATATTTTTATATAATTCACCAGTGAAACCATATGGGCCAGCAGTTTCCTTTTCAGAGGGTTTTGTTAAAAAAAATTAATTTCTGTAATAGATATAGATCTAGTTCTTCCTATGTTGATTTGGTAAGTTGTATTTTCCAAAAATTTGTCTTTTTAAGTTGTCAAATTTGTTTGCATAAACTTTTTCATAGTATTATTTTATTATCCTTTTAATGTCTTTGTTGATAAACTTACCATCCTAAGACTTCTACTAAAGATTCATTACTTTTTAAGTTTTTAGACTTAAATATTGCTATCTTGTAGACTATGATCTTTACTCCTCTTTTCTCCTTTTATGAGCTATCTAAAAATGTTCTGATCTAATGCCATAATTTCAATAACCCTTCATAGCAACAGTATCCAAGCCTGATGGCACATGAGAAATACCTGTCTGCTTTTTTAAAAATGCTACATTCTGCCTTTCTCTCCAAACTAACTAATGTCTGGGAAAGGCCAGGAATTTAGTGTGCCCAGCATCTCCTCTAACGGCTCTAACAGGCAGCTGTGGTTGGGAATCTCTGCTTTAAATACTCAAGATCCTGAACTCAAACCTCTGCTAAATATGTGTCTGAGAACCTGAAGTCAATTCTTTTCAACATCCTAGTAGGTTGTTTGAGAAACCTGAGTTCATTGCCTTCATCGCTGAAACTTGCTCTTCCTTCTGTATTTCTGCTTTTTTCTACATAAACGAACACAGTTGAGGTAAATTTACATTAAAAATACACTATGTTTAGTGTAGAAACTATTTTGAAGAATACATACACCGTATGTAACTACCACCCTACGCAAGATACCCCTTCTTATCATCCCAAAGAAATCCCTCCTGTTCCTTTGATTTCATTTATCCCATTCCCAGTTGTAGAGACCACTGATCTGGTTTCTGCTAAATGCAGATTAGTTTTGTCAATTCTAGAATTTCATTTTGATGAAGTCATACAGAGTGTCCAATTTTGTTTCTGGATTTTTTTCCTCTCAGTATGCTGTTTTTTGAGATATAAGATGAATCCATATTATTGCATATATCAATAGTTTGTTCCTTATCATTGATACATAGTATTCCATTGTATGAGGATAACCTGTTTGGTTTATCTATTAATTAGTCAAAAAACATCTGAGTTATTTAGAGTTGTGGGCTACTATATCTCAAGCTACTTATCTGGCAGCAATAATGAAGCTTTTTTTAACTGTGATCTTGGACTTCTGAAAGTCAGACTGCCATATATCCAAACAAATTGCAAATCCTGAATTCTTTTTACAATCTCAAATTAGTGAAAACAAACACAAGGACTTGGGAAACAAGTAAAATAAAGATTGGGCCTTGGAAAGAGTCAATGAAATAGGATTGTCAGAACTCTAGCCCTTCTCCCTCACTTCCTGCTTTGGCTGCTCTTCCTCCTATCATAATCAGCTAGAGTGCAACCAGGAGCAGAGAGCATTTGATCTGTCTTTTCACCAAGTCTGAGTCATGAGGGAGACATGATGGTTCATCTGCCTAGTAAGTGGACAGCTGTGTGTCAAACCTGTCAAGAATACATATCATTGTTGAGCCCTCCAGTTAGCTAGCACCATTCATCAGAAAGCCAACAAAATATTCGCTGGTGGATTGATCACATAGAGGCAGCAGTGAGGATTTGTTCTCAAGCAGACATGTATTCTGGGTATAAATTTACATTTCCTACCTGCAGTGCTTCCATCAGTATTACTATCTGTGGAGTTACTGAATGCCATTATGGTATCTGACACAACACTCAGCAAAGAACTCATTTTATAGTAAAATAGGTGAGGAAAAAGCGCACTCGTGAGAGTCACAGGTTTTGTCACATACCCCATCAGCTGGCATGATGAAATGGAGGAATAACCTGATAATGGTTTAGTAACATCCCTACCTGGATGGCAAACCCTTCAAGGATGCTGAGCTGTAAATAAAGTTTTGATGTATGCTTTGAGACAACAGCAGTACATAAAGTTTCAGGAAACAAGAAGTGTAAAAAAGTGATTTTTATCATTCTCTGTAGTTTTCTTAGTTGGGCAGGATTTTGTCTCCTCCCTAACCTCTCATACCAGCCAGAAATGTCTAGAAATGTCTGGAGACATTTTTTATCTTCATGGCTGTGAGGGTGCTACTAGCATCTAGAGATAGAGGGCAAGGATGCTGCTAAACATCCTACAGGACAGCCCCCTATAACTGATAACAGCCCCACTCCGAAATGTCAATAGTGTTAAGGCTGATAAACCCTGTCCAACACCTAATGACACATTCACAAAATGTGTGGTTACTTACCATCAATACAACCTTGGGTTCTACTAGTTAAGAGCTCTTAGGTCCCAGGGATGCAGTTAATATCATCTACGATCTATGACCAGTTACAGAGATGAGGACTCTAACAGCTATACATGGTTTCTTCCTTTCTTTGTTATGTATTCATTTTCCCTCTTTGTTTAACTATCTTACATAGGGAGTGTTGATAGTAGTTAAATTAATAATTCAGTCTCTAGGTTATAAAATATTCAGGACTGTGACTAGTTAAAAGAGGAAATAACGTACTGTAGATATGAATACTGTGTCTTTTCGGACTTTGATTTTATTTGGGGGACAGTAGTTAAGCTCATGTTGGTTTGTACAGGAAGAATTGCATCATTTTAAGTGGAAGATGACGTTATTCTTTTTGTTGTTTGGAAGTTTAACATGGTCATAAAAACAGGAATAGATAACAAATGGAAGTCAAATGGAGTAGATTGTGAAGCTTTCCTACTGGCAACTTAAACAATTCCCACTCCCTTCTGTGCTTTCCTCTTACATAACCAAACTCACAACCTATCTTTACAGACTTATGTTGATTGACTTTCTCACCTGTATCCCTTTCACTCTAAAGTCTGTCTTGTAACTGTCTCCTGTTTCTTCCATGTTTATACATCTTTGTACATGGCATTCTCTAGGATCCTCCACTCCCATATTTCAAACTTGTTGACATATCTTTTAAGACAGCCTGAATGCCAACACTCCAGTGATTATTCTCTGAATTCTTTAATCATAATTAATTACTTATTCTTCTATGTTCCCATGCATTTTATAAATATCTCTAACATAGCACTAAATATAGTATAGTTTTTCTGGTTTATATTAATCTCTTTATTTTTAGATTATGAGATCATTCCTAGTGTTTAAGCAGTGTCTTAAGTGTAGTAGAGGTACAATAAATGAGAGTCCAATAAATATTTGATGAATTTATATTTGAAGAATTTTAAAGTGTTTATTGACACATCTCTGTATTTTCTTAATAGGAAAAAACAACACAGTTGACTAAATAAATAGAGATACCTGTATTAATTTAATAATTAAAATGAATAGTGATTCAAAAAACAGATTTCAAATATGTATAAAACAAAACATTAATTTAATAAACAATTAGAGAACCTTTACATCATGGAGCACCACCATGGAAAGTGCTTAGAATAAAAAATATAAGATATAATCCCTGATTTTGAGCAGTTCACAGTCTAGTTAGGGAACAAATAATTACACAATAGTTTAATTATGTCTTTCTTTTTAAATTGCAATAAGAATAAAGCCTTTTTGTAATTCTTTGGAAAGCTGGGTAAGGTACATTATATCAACAAGACAGTAGATTTTCCAGTCTGGTCTTGACAGGTGCACAGGAGATCATAAGAGAATGAGGAGAAGAGAACTAGTTTTGTGAACATTGTATAGAAATACTATTTATATAAATGGAAAGGATCTTGCAAAAATATATGCATTTAGAGATGAGTGAGCATAGTTCTATGTGGTGAGACAGAGAGTAGCAAAGGCTAATCCTGGAAAGGCAGGTTGAGGCCAGATAATGGAAGAGTCTGCATGTTCTGCTAAATAATCTGGGTTTTCCCTTGCAAGTAATGAGGAGCCATTGAAGGTTTTTAATTAGAAAAATTACATTACAAAACATAGACTACGGATGGAAAAACTGAATTAAGAGAGATGGACAGTAAAAGTGGCCCAGATGCGATCACTAGATGGAGAGGAGGAGAAAATCAGAGCAGCATCTGGGTGGTATAATTGCACATCCCCACCCCCACCCCCAGATATGCAAAGAGAAGGTAATATATACACAAAACCCATGATAATCTTGATTAATTATTTGCATCCTCCTTTAAATTAAAATTTCATTTTCTGAACCTACTCTCTGGGATTTGAGCATTGTAGGGATATGTGATCAGAGTGTGTTGATGTATATCATTTGCCAGCTATTAATTTTGAAATACTTTATACATGGTCTTTGAAAACATTAATGTGTAGACTGAATTCTTTTGTGCTAGTACAGATACCTGTGAGAAAGAAAGAAGTTTAAAATGTAATGTCTGTGGTGAAAAAATGTTATATATTTCTGCAGAGGATATAAATTATTTATTTGAATTTCAGTACATATTTTCTGTTTGGCTTTACCATCTCTAGGTAAAGATTATGAAAAATGGGTAGAATTATGAGCACAGCTTGCAAGAATTCTTTTGGAATCCTCTGGAGTTTAACTTTTCAGTAGACACGGTGTATCTTTCCTAGTGGGAAATGTATTTTGTTAAATATAGGCACTTGATATCTTAGTCTCTGGACTCAGATTGATGTGAGAGTGCAGTGGATGAAACACTGGTATTGAATATTTTTGTGCATAAGATAGCTAATGGGCAGTACATAAGAGTAGCAAGAAGTCCATTGTACACTCTTATATGTGCTTCCTTAAAAGGAATCATAATTTTTAATAAAAGGTCACCCCTGAGCACTATACAACGTGACATGTATCAACATGCTAGGTTACCTTTAAGCTTACTGTTAACCTGTAGCCATTCTGGAGATCCATTTCAAGTAAGGCACGTAAGTTTTATATATATATAACTTACTTTATTTATAACTTACTTTATTATATATATATAATTTGTATATATAATTCTTTAGTGTTCCCAACCTCTACTGTGGTAGGCTGAAATAAGATGTCTCCCCATGATGGCCACCTCCTAGTTTTTGTTACTCTGTGTAATCCCCTCCTCTTGTGGGTGGTGGGACCTCAGGCTTTCTCATAACCAATAACGTATGGCAACAGTGATGAAATGTCACTTCTGTGATTAATTATATTACAGTATATAAGACTCTTGCTAGAAGACTCGTGCTAGGAATTCTCCTTATTAGTTTGGTCAAGTAAGTGGCATTGTTGGAAAAACCACATAGCAAGGCACTATGGGCAGCTTCTAGGAACCATGCCTGGTCTCTGGAGCTAAGGGCAGCCTCTTACATTACATCACCATTTCATACCTAGCAAACATCTTGGGCCCTCAGTCTTGGAAAGGGAATGAATTCTGCCAATAACCTGAATGAACTTTGAAGCAGATCCTTCCTTCACAGAGCCTCCAGATGAGAACACATCCTGGCCAACACCTTGATTGTGAGACCCTAAGTAAAGGACTCAAACTGTTACCAGCCTCCTAACTATGAAAAACTATGAGATAATTGATGTGTGCTGCTTTAAGCCACGAAATTTGTGCTCATTTATTGTGCAGCAATAGAAAACTAATACCTCTTCTAAACTCAATAATAGAATGCTTTGGGGAATTCTCTGATGGTCCAGTGGTTAGGACTCTGTGCTTGCACTGCAGGGGGCATGGTTCCATCCCTGGTCAGGGAACTAAGATCCCCCATGCCACTCGTTGTGGCCAAAACAAACAAAACAAAACAAAAGAACCCGAAAATGCTCTGCAGATAACCAAAGTCTGAGATGCTTGCTTCTTTATTTGGCATAACTGAGTTGAGTGAACACTCTAAATAATTATCTGGGTGGAGACCTTTCTTTGTATTGTATGTCAGAGAAAAGGTGGGAAGACAAGAGGAAGGCAGAGGAAGAAGGTTAAAAAAAAACTCAGAGAAGAGTAATTAAGTGGATAATTTTGGGGCAACTATTCAAATTTCAAAATTTTAGTCTTACTAACTTAGAACCTATTTTTACTATCTTGAATCTCTCTTTATTCCATGCTGACCTCTAAAGTTTACATGCCAAATGTAGGCATCAGGAATTATGGGGTTTCTTCTTCTCCCTGCATGAATTATCAGACTTAGCTTGGTTCCTGGGGACACATGGACAACAAAAGCCCCCTCCCCATTCAGAAATTCTGGAAGGGCAAAGAGAACAGGAGACTGGTTGAAGAAGGAGGGCTCAGCATGCTGACAGCTGCCTACTTAAAGCTTATTCATCTTCTGTCAGATACTTTATGACAACTGGGATATTTCACACATGATTTCCCTTTAATACATATGGTTTTCTGTCATAACATGTATGAAAATGTAATATAATAAAAAGTAAATAAATATTTGGTCTTTGTCTCTGGTTCCTGGCATAGAGCTCCTAAAACCCTTGTAATTTTCTAAATAATAGGGGTGATGATAGGAGCATCTTTTTTTTAATAAATATTTTGTCCTGGCCTCTGGTTTCTATACAAGAGTTTCTAAGACCCTTGGAATCTCCATTGTGTTAAGAATATCTTTTTGTATACTAAGGACTGATAGTGGGGGCCCCCAGATAGCTTCAGGATAGGGCTTCTTGCCAGAAAGACCAAGGAGGGTTGAATATTTCAGTTAATCACCAATGGCCAATGATTTAATTAGTCATGTGTATGCAATAAAGCCTCCATAAAAACCCAAAAGGACTGGGTTTGGAGAGCTTTAGGTTGGTGAAAACATTCACATGACAGGAGGGTGGTGCACCCAACACCACAGTGACAGAAGTTCTTATCTTCAGGATTCTTCTGGACATTGCCCTATGTACCTCTTCATCTGGGTGCTCATTTGTATCCTTTATAATAATAATAATAATAATATTAATAATAAACTGATAAACATAAGTAAAGTTTAAGTAACAAGAATCTGTGTGCTGTTACAGCATATTATCAAACCGAAGTAGGGTGTTATGGGAGTCCCCAGTTTACAGCTGGTTGGTCAGAAATATAAGTGACAATCTGGGACTTGGAACTGGCGTCTGAAGTGGGGAAGAGTCCTGTGGGACTGAGTCCTTACCCTTTGGGGTTTGTTCTAACTCTGGGTAGTGTAAGAATCGAATTAAATTATAAGGCATCCAATTGGTACCTGCAGATAATTAAAGAATTGTTTGCTGTGGAAAACCCACATATTTGATGTCAGAAGTGTGAGTAAAACCAGTTTATTAACATCTACGTTAGTACTTCCTAAATACATACCTAGATTTTCCTCAGTCTCCCATACATTTCCCTAAGTAACTACTTGTCATCCCTCTAAAGAAATTCTAGTTAAAACACCAACTTCTTCCATATTCTTTTTAACTAAAAGGAATTTCCTGGTCTTGAGGACAAGGAATTTTTATTGTTGGACAAGGAAGATGAAAAATAGGAGAAACATGGTACATAGGAGTTTTCTCCCTACATGTGGGCAGCACTCAAAACACAGATACTCCTTAATTGTTATGATTTTATTTTTACTATGAAAAGGATTGTTAGTAATCTTTTTCTAACACACAATTTTAGGGGAAAAAGGAGATACTGAAAAGTGTTGAGAATTATGTTTTGTTATGAGCAAATATTCAAAAATTTCCCCAATCTTGATATTGCTGGGCTTTGGCCAATGAGGAAGAATACAGAAATGAGTCTCTTGGAAGTGAATTTTCATTTTAGACACAATTACTGAGTCATAGTGTATGATTTGTAGAGGGCTGGAGAGCTTAGGGGTGAACAGGGTGTAAATGTACCGAAGTTTCAGCTGAACATTTAGGTTTCCATTTGATTTTCAGAGATTTCAGGTTCAGTGATAAAGTAATAGGGGTACACGTGGAATTCTGGGGAACACGAACAGTTTGAGGTAATAAGCAAATTTGTTTTAAAAAAAAGGAAAAAAAAAAGGGGGGGGGCTAAGCTGTCAAGGCAGAAATTTTCCCGCCATGACTCAGCTTCCTTTCTCCCAAATATTAAAGTCACTCCTCAAGGTCAATGGTTAATTTTGGATAATTTTTTTAAATGTTATACAAAAAGTTGAGAAATAAAATTTTAATGGAAATATACAAAATATTCTATTTTAGAATAACAGTTAGCAAACAATGCATACATGCATAGTGTACACGCTGGGATTGGTGTTTGCCTATTTAAAATGTAGAAGTTTAATTCTACTGCCAATAGACTATTCTTCCCATCTGTGGACACTGATATTTTCCAA
Organism: Lagenorhynchus albirostris; assembly: GCF_949774975.1. Lineage (NCBI taxonomy): Eukaryota > Metazoa > Chordata > Mammalia > Artiodactyla > Delphinidae > Lagenorhynchus > Lagenorhynchus albirostris. Next base: position 39,113,604 of record NC_083098.1, on the reverse strand, counting down.
ATGTCAGGGAAAATTTTCTTTCTGTTTTAGTATAGCAGTTTTCCAGTAGAGGAAAATTGATGTATTTACCTATCTCTTAGAAGGAACCATCTGTATTTGTCAAACTTTTGAACATTGCAGGGATCTGGGATTTATGCCTTGCTTAGATTTCTCTTGGTGACTTGCTATCAATGACCACACACCAAGGACAAAGCCTCCTAAGTCCTGCAAGTTTGAGGGGAAAGAGGTGAGGACACAGGACACCGCTCACCACAGTTAAATTCTCAGTTTGTCAAAGACACATGACCCAATTTGTGGACCACCCAAGTTCCTTTCTCTTATCCTGCTACCTTTTTAGTGCTTTTGGGAAACTATAGCAAATGATGAGAGGAGGAATTTTTAAAAATAGAAAAAAAAAATGAAATACTAAAATTTTTAGCTGTGGTGCTTCTGAAAAATCTGATTTTAACTTCTGTGTGTAAAAGGAAGCAGATACAAGAGGTTTACCTATGTATCAATTAAGTATTATAACAATTCTTAAACTTGCAGTAACTGAAAGTTGACTTAAATCAGGCCTGGGTTTGTAATGGTGGTGACAGAGAAGCAGGAGGGGTGGCAAGACAGAGGAGGTATGGAGGAGGGATGTATTTCATTTTTTGAACTAAATTCCTGATTTGGCACTGATAAAGTTTTCCAGTAGCAAAAAGCAGGTGCTCTGCCCTATGGCTCAGGGAGCATGACTTAGGATGCAGGCCTTTAGACTGTTCTTCTTACCAGCATTGCATGAATCACAAATGTCTGTTCACAGAGGTGGCCCAGATTCCAAAAGAATTAATGAGCTCTACCCCACAGAATAGTCCCAATGTCCTTGGCTGGTGTGAATAGCAGAACTTTAGGAATGGAAGAAAATGTAGTCTTCAGGTGGGTGAACAAGAACATAGAGAAGGCAAGCTCATGGGTCACAGTCATCCAGCTGCCTCTGTCAGAACTGAACAAGAGCCCACTCCTCCTGGTTTTTTCTCCAGAGCTGTTGGTAGATTCCCTCATGTTAAATTTCCAGATGTCAAAATCATATAATATCCTTGACATACTGTGATGAAAATGTCACTTTACCTCTGGTCTTAGTCCCCCAAACCCATAACCGCAGTCTAACTGTGAAAAAAAACAGACAAACATATAAACAGACATCATATAAAATATCTGACCAGTACTCCTCAGAACTGTCCAAAACAAGGTCACCAAAACCAAGCAAAATCTGAAAAACCATCACAGCCAAGAGAAGCCAAGGAGACATGATAACTGAATGTAGTAATGTGGTGTCCTGAATGGGATGCTGGGACAGAAAAGGGGCGCTGACAAAAAATAAGGAAATCTGAATAAAGTATAGACTTTAGTTAATAATAATGAATAATAATGTATCAGTATTAGTTGATTAATTGTGACAAATGTACCATAATAATGTAAGATGTGGAAAACATGGGAAATTAGATGTGGAGTATCTAAAACAATTATAAAATAAAACATTTATTAAAAATTATATTTATCTATGACAGGCATATCTACCTTTTTATTAAACAGGAATTTGAGTGATTAGTTGTGAGTACAATTATCATTGCCTATTGGCTTTATAGGAAAATCAAAACCAAATGTTTCTGTGAAATAATGATCATGTTTGCCAAAATTCTGAACATTTTGACTTTTATCTGGTTATGAATGCATGAATTTTAAATCCAACTGCTGACTAAAGTGGAAAGATAAGTTTTCCAGACACAAAGGGTAAATATTTCCATTTCAAGCTGATTCGTGTTTGTAATATTCATTTTCTAATTAATGAATTTCAATTGCTTGCTAACCCTTTTATATGAATCATTTATCATCTAGTGATGGAAAAATTCCAGACTACAAAAGAATAAAAAAATATTAAATTATAAAGAATCAGAAAAAATATATCCCACTTACTGGTTCATCCTAAGAGAAAAAAGTGTTCATGAGCAGTCATTTTTAAAAGTATTGTTTTATTTGAGCTAACTGTAAATTCACAGGCAGTTGTAAGAAATGATACAGAAAAATCTGAGTACCCTTCAGTTTTCCCCAAAGGAAGTGTCCTGCGTAACTGTGGTGTAGAATCACTGACAGGAAATTGACACAGGAAATTGATACAACCTACCAAACTTATTCAGATTTCATCAGTTTTACTAATACTATTCAATTTTGTCACAGGTACAGAGTCATTTAACCACCGTCACAGTGCAGAGGAGGAAAAAGTTTTCCATGAGCCTCTTTGCATTCCTGGCTGGGTCTGAAAATTTAACAAAGACAGATTAACAGGAGAAAAGAATACAAACTTTAAATTTTTACATGTACATGGGAACCTTCATTAGCGAATGAAGACCTGAAGAAGTGACTTTTACATCTTTTAGACCTAAAACAATAAATCTGTGAGGAGGCAAAGGGGTTTGGGCTGGGAGTAGTAAATAATGAAGAAGTAACTAGGAAGACAAGGGTTAGTTCAACAAGGTCTATTTGCATAGATTTCTCAAGCCCTAGTTCCCTGTCTCTGGTGATAAGAATATCTCCTTTACCTCTGGTCCAGAAGGATACCTCTCACATGGGAGATTTATCTCCTGATTTTAGGGAAGAAGGGCAGGGGGAGGTCAGAATAACCTCTCTGGTTTTGCCATTTTCTCAAACACCTTCAGCTAAGATACAGTATTCAATCTGCCAAGGTTCTGTATTGTGGGGTAGTGGGCCCTGAAGCCCATCCACATTCAAGATACATAACAATCCCATCAGCACAAATATCCCACCATGGTCACACACCCCTCCAGCTGTGCTCTTGCTGTCTTCCTAATCCCTGGCAACCACAATATGTTTTCCATATTTCAAGAATGTCATTTCAAGAATGTTTTAAAGCAAGAGAGAGACATGGACATATATACACTACCAAACTAAGGTAGATAGCTAGTGGGAAGCAGCTGCATAGCACAGGGAGATCAGCTCGGTACTTTGTGACTGCCCGGAGGGGTGAGATAGGGAGGGTGGGAGGGAGGGAGACGCAAGAGGGAAGAGATATGGGAACATATGTATATATATAACTGATTCATATATATAAAAAAAAATTGGGAATTAGGATATGGTATGTTTGATGGCATGCACAAATTCAGAATCGTGTACTAAAATTAAATAGTTAAATTTATGTAATGAAAAAATAAAGAATGTTTTATAAAGAGAATCACACTTTTGACAGTGACTTGTTTTCTCCACTCAACGTAATTCTCTTGAGAGGAATTCATGTAGTTGTGTGTATTACTAATTTGTTCCTTTTTATTGCTGAGTAATTTTCCATGGTATGGATGTGTTTAATCATTCACCTATTGAAGAACATCTAGGTTTTTTACAGCTTGTGGCTAGTATAAATAAATCTGCTATAAATATGTGTGTACATGTTTTTGTATGAACATATGCTTTTTATTCCTCTGGGATAAATGTTCACGAGTACAACTGTTGGGGCGTTGCCTAAGTGCCACAAAACTCTTTCCCAGAATGGTTGTATTACTTATATTCCCACCTGCAATATACGAATGATCTAGTATCTTTGCATTCTCACCAGCATTTGATATTATCACTGTTTTTAATTTTAACTATTGTGATAAATGTGTAGGGATATCTAATAATTGTGGCTTTAAGTTTGCATTTACCTAATGGTTAATGATGTTGAATATCCCTTCATGTGATTATCATTTTTATATATTCTTTTCAGTTGGATGTCTATTTATGTCTTTTGTTTTTTAATTGATTGCTTGTTTTATACTTGAGTTTTGAGAGTTTTAATATATTCAATATAAATATAATTCAAGAATATACTTTAAGAGGTTTTAATATATATAGATAGATACAAGGTCTTTCTTAGGTATGGGGTTTGCAAATATTTTCTCCAGGTCTGTAAATTGTCTTCTCATCCTCTTAACAGGGTCTTTTACAGAGCAAAACTTGGTCTTTGTAAAAAAAATTTTGATGAGATCAACTTTATCACTTTTTCTTTTCATAGACCATGTTTTTGGTGACAAGTCTAAGGACTCTTTGCCTAGCCCTAACGTCTCAAAGATTTTCTCCTATATATTTTTTTCTAAAAGTTTTGTAGTTTACATTTAAGCCCATGGTTGATTCTTAGTTGATTTTTGTATAAAGTATGAAGTTTAAGTTGAGGTTCATATTTTTGTCTTTGGATGTATAATGGCTCCAGCAACATTTATTGAAAAAACTGTTCTTACTTCACTGAATGGTTTTGTACCTTTGTCAAAAATGAGGTTGGAGTAGTTGTGAGGGTCTATTTCTGGGTTCTCTATTCTGTTGCATTGATCTATATATCTATTCTCCTGCCAAGGCCACACTATCTTGATTACTGGCATTACAGATTTTTTGCAAACCTTAAAATATTTAAAATTTCCAACATTTTTTTCCTCAAGTAATATAACTAGTTTTACCTTAACAACAAAGAGGACAGTCTGCTAGAACTTCATATCTATCACTGGGGCAGAATTGATTGGCTAGGGACAAAAAGGAAAGAAGGAATCACTTAGGGACTTCCCTGTTGGTCCCATGCTTAAGACAACACACTCTCAATGCAGGGGGCCCAGGTTCAATCCCTAGTCAGGGAACTAGATTCTTAATGCTGCAACTACAAGAGCCTGCATACCACAACTAAAGAGCCCACGTGCTACAACTAAAGATCCTGAGTGCTTCAATGAAGACCCTGCACAGCCAAATAAATAAATATTTTTTTTAAAAAAAGGAAGGAATCACTTAAAATTTAGAGAAGGATAATTAGCAGAGTTCTTCCTTCACTTAGAAAAGGATTGATATTCCTGATAACTCTGGGAATCTTTTCCCCATTCCTTCCTAACACTTTGGCGCACTCATTTATCCACAGTACTTTATCTTCTCTATTTTTACAGATGAAGACATTGAAACTATTTTTACAGATGAAGACAGAATATGATAGGACAAATGTCATCCTAGGAAGCTAGTTTGGCTTGGTCTCAGAGTTCATAATTTTATCCACTATATGACAGTGCCTCTGCTATGTCAGATTCCAGTGCTACTCAGATCAACAACTCTAACATCCACTTGAAAGATTTTGGAAAGTCTAAATTATTGTCTACTGATTGTGGTCCAAAGCAATCATCACATGGAAAGTGGTTTTGTTAATCTAGTCATAAAAAATTTATTGTGTATCTACAGACATGCCTTGCTGCCCCAATATGGAACTTACATTTTGTGGAAGAGGAAGACTATATATATATATATATATATATATATATATATATATATATATATATATATATATATATATATATATATATAATTTGTTTAATAAATATATGCTTGTTTCTATATACATATAGAAACATATATATTTCTCCAAATCCCCTATTTACAATTCTAAACACCAAGAGGCCTGAAAGCCAAAGATATAAATTTTTATAACTTATCTCATGATAATAGCTCCCTTGAACTGACATGAAGCTATCTACAGTCTTTATTTATCCTACTAGAAATTGATATTAATGAATTTCATTATGAGATGGTGGCCCAGACCAGGGGTATTAGGGTGTTACAAATATATAGTAAAAACCACACACTTTCTTTCTAAAATTAATTGTTCTCAAATATTTTTGCTAAGGAAATATAAACCTGTATTATTAAATTCAGGTGGAATAGGTGCTGTAACAAAAAACAGAGTAATGAAGGATGAGGGTACTCTCTTAAATAAGGTGCCAGGCAAGGTCTGCCTGAGGAACTGACACCTGAGTGAGATGCAGGGGTGGGCAAGCCATGGAGAAGGAGCCTCCAGGTGAGGAGCCAGTGCAGGAGACATTTGAAGTTGCACACAGGCTGTATGCCTTTAATCAAGAAGCAAACTTTATCAAGGTGTTTCCACTCCTTTCCACTAATTACCTGTATGCTATTTAAAAGTCATTTCTGTATCACAGCTGAAATCTCTAAAATGGTTTGGGTGTGGGTTGCAACACACTACTGTCATCTTTTAGGTCTCAAGACATTGATGTAGCTACTTTGTAAACAGCAAGAGAAGAATTCTGATTCTTCATAAAATAAAACAGTGATGATAGTGACACATGGGTATGCTGAGCTAGAATATATAAAATAACACCTCAATACATGATTCGAAGTCCTTTGGCAAAAATGATAATTTTAAAATGTAATACTGTATTATAGTTTTTTAATTCAAGGAACATTCTTTAGATAAACCAAGGTTATTGTTCAAAACTATTGAATTAGCATTTTTCTTTTCCTTCTGTTAAATCATTTTCATGGCTAAAAATACTAAAAGGCAGATTTCTACTAAATCAATGAAGTTTGCTTGACACTTTTCTGCATTAGTTAACCAGTTACTTTTCATAGGATGCTCAGGTCCTTAATAAAGATAGAGATTCGTAGTCCCTTATTAAATCAACACAAATCTGGGAAGGATAAATTATTATTTAATATACAATCCAGGTGGATTTAATGGAGAAGGATCTAATCGATTAAAATTCTATTCTGGAGACAGAATAATGCATTGACCACAAAGTGTGATCTCTGATGCATCTATAGTTTTGCCTGCTTTATTCAAATGCTAATGCAAGAACCTGCTTCTTTCCTATTGAGAAATGGAATATTTCCTGCCGTATCAGTAAACAAAGGATGCCACAGTCATCAGCACTTGCAGCCCTCCAATGAGAGTCAGTGAACCCTGGAAACTCAGGAAGGAAAGAACACCTGCCATCAGCAGCCATCAGATTGCAGCCACTCCCTACGACAAGCTCTGAGGAAACTCAGGATGTGAAAACACAGGATACTGGCCCCAGATAGCTGAGGTACAGATCAAAGGAATGATTTCAGTGAGCCCAGACTCTTGCATCTTCCCATACATAGAAAAGCACAAAATTCCTTAACTTGGGATACCTGGTTTTCCTTAACAATAACCTTTCGATGTTCCCGACTACCTGTTCTTTGTTACAAAACGTCTATATAACCTGGCTCCCCATCTCGCCTCCTTGGAGCAGTTCTCTCAGGGTTACTTGAGATGCTGCCTCCCAGCTTGAAGTCCTAAAACTTCCTGCCAAATAAAACATAACTCTCAACTTTTAGGTTGTGAATAATTTTTTAAGTCCACAGTTATGGCGACTGAAGAAGGGACCAGAGCAGATTCCTCTCCTTCTCCTGAACTCTACGAGGATCCGGAGCCTTGGTGTCAGCAGAGGCCTTTTGTGCCCATCCGCCTCCTCGGCCAGTCCAGACTAATTTGGTGAGTCTCTCCTGGTTCTAGGATCTCACATTATTGGTTGATGATCCTAAGTGTTATCCAGTGAGGGAATAGGTTATCCTTGAAACTTGGTTTCAAGAAGAGGTACCTGGGTATCCTCAGTCAAAGGCCTGGGAAGATTTTGCTCGAGTGGGTTATCTTCAGTGTAAAAGGCACTGGGAAGACAGACTCAGTTAGGATACTGAGTAGTTATCCTCAGTTTAGAGACTGGGAAGACTTTGCTCAGTTAAACACTGAGTAAGATGGGACTGAGTTATTAGGGGGAAGACCGCACTGTCATTTTTCTTTGAATTGGCTACCTTAATAGAGTTTGTCGAAATAAAAACTAAAATTTTATGAGACCTTCTGAGCTCCGAAGAAGGGATTCTCTCCTCCTGGCTGGCAACGGCTTTCTCAGGCAACTGAGAAACTTGCAGGAGTGGTGGAGGTGAGACCTCATGCTGTGCAGCTGTCCCTGTAGAGAAACCCACTCATTTAATTAACAACCTGCTCAACCGGGTACACATAATAACTGGCCATTCCGCAAACTGAGCACCTGTGGTAGTCTTATACACCATTGGGAGAGCCCAAGACACATAAGAGGGGGCTGAAACAACTCTGGGGCAAAACCTAGAGTAGTTAAGCTCTCAAGCAGCACCCTGGCCCACCACACGATCGTCACTAGCAATTTTATTTTGACAGAATGGAAATAAAGGTTTCAAAATTTAAAAAAAGAATGACAGATTGCCAACCTCCAACTAATACCGCAGCCAAGTTAATGTACGTACAAAACTCACAAGTATTTACTTACTTGGAAATTTCACCCTAAAAATGAGGGGGCTCCTTTATGGCATATGTAGCTAAGTTAAATTGAGGTTAAAAAGCCTGCTTGGTAAAAACATCCTTCCAGAATTCTGACTTTAAACAAAGGCCTTCTAAGGGGAAACATGCATTTCTCTGTGTCTTTTGAGATGTAAGTGTTCTACCTGATCTTTGTAGGACATTCTGTGTGAATATGCATGTACATGTTTTGAAAACTTGACCTCTGTCATACTATTTTTGAGAGTAAACTCTCTGGATTTTACTGACGGGGCATCCTCCCCACTCTTTTATGGGGAAAACACTTGTGTCTTAGTGGTTTGAATCACTATTAATATATATATATTATTCATGGCCAAATGATGGATCCTTTTAAAATTGGGGAAACTAACAAATTGGTGAATCTAGAGCACTCTCATAAACAGCTGTTTTATTGGTAACTATAAAAACAGAAGTCAAATTAAAGGTGGAAAAATATATCTAATGATTAACCTAAGGATGTCTTTAATTTAGAACAGGAAAACTGGTCTGGCAAGCTTCATTTGGGGTCTTTACGTGCCCTCAATGAGTCTTATAGATGCTAATAAAGCATTAGAATAATTAATGTTAACAGGAAATATCTTGTAAGGAAAGTCTAGATACTATTTCCAACAAGGTAGAAATTTTGAAAGGAATTATCTCAAATGAATAAAACAATCTTTAGATGGTTATTTAAAATGGGATAAATAAAATGGACATTTATATGATTAAAACACGAGGTTTTGATATTACTACACTACCTAAAGTTAAATGGACCAGAAGGGACTCCCTACTGGTTCTTAACATTAAAAGCCAAACAAGTCCATTCTATTTACCCAGTTTTAAAATATATTTAAGAGGCTGAAAAAAAAATTTACACTGTGATACCTGACCAGCAATTATTTGGGGCAACAGTTAGGCAAAATGGTCTGAGTTCTTGGCTCAACCCTACTCTGGGGATCCCAGAGCCTTTTATATAAAAATAGATAAAGTGGACACAGAATAAAAAGAAAAACTTTTAGAACTCCTCCTGTAAGATAAAAGCTTGTTGATTGGATCCTAATAAAAGCTAAAGTTAAAGGTATAAAATTTGACAGAATTGAGATGAAACTGTATAAAATTGGTATATTTAAATGGACTTTATATAAGATGGTTACATCCCTTTTTTTAAATTATATTGTGGGATAGGCATGTTTCACTAGGGAATGCTTCCCCTCCATGGTATTAGAAGACAAGGCATATATATTGCCCCTCAGAAAATATTAAACATACTAAAGGAACCCAATAGTGTTACCTAAGCCGTATTAATAAGTAAAAAGGGCTAATAAAAGTAAAAATAGTGATTTTGCTTTGAGCTTAACTTGTGAACTCGAAATGAAGGTCTTTGCTGAATGTCTTATACAAACCTTTGAAGGCATGATAAATTAAACGCTAAAGTTCTAGAACATGGAACTCATAAAATAAATTTCAGTTTAGTAAGAAATCGTGTCACTGATAAAATCTTTTAGTATCATTTAGGTGACAGACATGCTCTTTGAGGAACTAAAAGCAACTGTCTTTCTCGTACAGATCTCTACAAACCAGAATGTAAATAAGGCCACAGGGACCTGACACTGGGCCTAATTAGCTCAATCAGGCAAGACCTGAAACCAAGGGGAAAAATGGCAGTTTTAAAATTCAAACCACTGGGAATGCTCCCTCAGGCAAACTACAAATAGTAAAGCCTGAGTCATCTAAATAAGGAACTTTAATGTATTCCAACTGTTCTTTGTAAACTAATAAGTGATACCTGATTCATAACTAAGTTTTTAAGTGAAGCCATGAGATCTCTAGTTGTGCCTGTTTATATTACATGTCTGTGTACACATTATACATACGGGATATCTCTACCTCTGGAAATTATTATCAAAATTGAATTTATAAATAGCTCTATTTAATATAAAAGAAAGCACTTACAAATAAAGAAACCAGCCAAAATGACTTTCAGATTCACGTGAACTGAGAAATAAACAATATTAAGTTGATACCTGGTATTAAAGTTTAAGCTGGTTGATCTAATGAATATAGACATGCTGTTAGAGTCATCAACATGAAGTTTAATACTTTACAGTACCGAGGCTTGATAGAAGTCAAATAAGACCTTAGTATACTTGTTGCAAGGAAAATAACGTCATATGATGAGACTTTAAATGTAAATAAGAACTTATGAGTAAACTCTTTAAAAATAATTATATTTTAGAAATGATCTTGTTAGACCTCCGCGGTCTCCTAGGAGTTTCGACTCGCCCAGGAAACAACAAGAGTCGGAAGCCGATGCAAAACGCAAGAGGTTTATTGAAGGCCGGTGCACCGGGGTTCCTTGGTCCTCACGCAGGAGGCCGAAGAAGGAACCCCCCCAGGGTGTGAACATACATTTTTATAGGTCTCAATTTCCTGTTATGCAAAGTGTGGATTCAATTGTGATTTTTAATGATAAGTTCTTAGCTTCTGTTCAGACCAGAGGGGGAACCTGTCCCAGGCTTCCTGATTGGTTCTTTGACAGATACCTTTTTTACATTTTGTTTATCTCCCTCCTTCTCGGAAGGGGGCCGGACATCCTGGAAATTCACCCATTGTCTAAGAAGCCCCTATTGTCTGGAGAGTTCTTAATCATTAGCTGGAACAATGTCCCTCGAGTCCCACAATCTTTCCAGGTACTTGGTGACTTAAAGTTCTAGAGTTGTACTAATTTTAAGTGATGAAAGGATTTTAAATAGCTAGATAAATTTCCAGAAAACAATAAGATACTGAGATATCAATTCCTAAGTAAAGAAACTAAAGGCATCTAGGCCTATTAGTGAAAATGATGCCACCCTGAGATGTTCTCTATAAGAAAACAAATGCTTTTAGAAATTATCACTAATATTTATGTTCACCAATCTACAGAATGCTAATGTTAAAGGCAGTTCATAATTGCTTCCTTCTTAACATTCACTAAAAATTAAGGTTTTTAAGAGTTGAGGATTCTAATTTAAACATGTAGTTAAAACTAATAGGAATAATATGGAAACATTTCAATGTACAGTAGGAAAGTAGAATGTGTATCTTCAGTAGAAAAAGGTATGAGGGATGGAGTTACATTTTATTGAGGGAAAAGAAAGAAAGTATGTCTTAGAACTGGTTGGTTTATTTGGACTGGAGGTAAAATTAACTTGTAAGGAAACAAGTCAGTTTTGTTAGCTAGACTAGGAGAATATTTCTTCATTTTTGTGATTTCATAATTCTCTTTTGATCCTATGTGATGACATGATCACAGAGTGCTCTTGCTTGTGCCTTACTCCACCATACCCAGTGGCCTTGTTTGATGACCACTATGTTGTTTAAAATGGTTTCTGGGGACTTCCCTGGTGGCGCAGTAGTTAAGAATCTGCCTGCCAATGCAGGGGACATGGGTTTGAGCCCTGGACTGGGAAGAAAGAAAGAGAGGCAGAGAGGGAGAGAAAGAAAGAAAAAAAAAGAGAGAAAGAGAGGCAGAAAGAAAGAAAGAGAAAGAAAAAGAAAGAAAGAGAGAAAGAAAGGAAGGAAGAAAGGAAGAGAGAGAGAGAGAGAGGAAGGGAAGGGAAGAGAAAGGGAAGAAGAGAAAAGAGAAAGAATTCTCTGGTGCTGATTGACACCATCCAGCTATGGTAGATTATTAACCCATATCCATCTACCCCATCTCCCACCATTAGTGTTTCTCCAAATTACTTCCAGGTGTTTCTAGAGGGGCTTCATATATGGCCACAAGCAAGTCCTCTTAGCATTCAGTGTCTCCTGAGCTCTGCCTTGCTGTGCTTTACTATAGTTTCACCCGCTGAAGGCTCTGATGCATTATCTAAAAGCATGGCCTCTAGAAGATGGATCTATTGCTGGAGATGGTACCTCTGGCTATTAATAACCCCTTCCCACCAAGCTGTACTCTAGCAGAGCCTTACAATACTGACAGGCCTGTACTAAAGTTGGTTAATTCTTTCTTGCCACCTTTTCACTTGACCTTAGAAAATGCCTCTTTGAACACCCCAAATTTCGCAAAGACTTATGAGTAAACACTTCCTTTATTTTATCCTTGCATGCAGACTTTGTTACTTTTTGATGTAATTCATAAGAATCAGAAAGAAAAAACAAAACAAAGCAAAATTGTGTATATTCGTTTTCTAAGGCTGCAATAATAAAATACCACAGACTGGGTGGCTTAACAACAGAAATTAATTTTCTTACAGTTCTGGAGGCCAGAAGTCCAAGATCAAGGTGCTGTCAGGGTTGGCTTCTTCTGAGGCCTCTCTGTCTTGTACATGGGCTGTCTTCCTGTTCACATGGTGTTCTTCCTCTGTGTATCTATGTCTCATTTTTTTATAAGGATAGCAGTCATATTGGAGTGGGGTCCACCCTAATGACCCCATTTAACCATGAAGGGATTAATAGCCTATCAAAATCATATAAAGATTACTTTAAGCTGAAAATATCTGAACAATCAACAACCAGGGAAAGAAGCATTACCTAAACTTAAGCAGAGCCTTCTGAAAGTACAGCTGCCATTGACCCACACTTAGAGAGTCTCATGTTTGGGAGATTGACCCTTGGCACCAGTAGTGGAAATTCAGTTGTTATAAACCACCCGCTCTGGGGGAGCTTCCAGCCAATTCCCATGAGCAACAAAATTAGCCTAATAGAGCTATCCATACTATCCCACTGAAGCCCTTAATCACCTACTTTTGATATATTGGTATATAAAACTTTACCTCTGTCTATTCAGTGAGTTACTCACCTATGAGTGCTCTTGTATACATGTGAATAAACTTTGTCTTTTTTTCTGTTAATCTGTGTATTTTCAATTAATTTGCACAACCCCCCCAACACACACACACACACACACACACACACACACACACACACAAACACCACATCATAAGTTGGTGGAGGAAAAGATTTTTCTCCCTACAACTTTTTGTTTGTTTGCTTGTTTGTGTTTTGGCTGTGTTGGGTCTTCTTTGTTGCATGCGGGTGTTCTCTGGTTGCAGGGAGCGTGGGCTACTCTTTGTTGCAGTGTGCGGGCTTCTCATTGCAGTGGCTTCTCTTATTGCAAAGCACGGGCTCTAGGCATGTAGGCTTCAGTAATTGCGGCACACGGGCTCAGTAGCTGTGGCACACGGGCTCTAGAGTGCAGGCTCAGTAGTTGTAGCACACAGGCTTATTGCTCCACAGCATGTGGGATCTTCCTGGGCCAGGGCTTGAACCCATGTCCCCTGCACTGGCAGGCGGATTCTTAACCACTGTGCCACCAGGGAAGCCCTCTCCCAACAACTTTAATTACCTTTTTAGAGGCCCTGTTGCCAAACACAGCAACATTCGGAGGTGCTGAGTGTTAGGGCCAAAACCTATTAATTTGAAGGGGGGCAGAAAATATTCTGCCCACAAAATTGAACTGCAGATTTCTCCAAATCACTCTTCCTCTCTGATAATATGAAACTGCTCTTGTCGAATAAAAAATTATTCACAACCTAAAAGTTGAGAGTGATATTTCATTTGGCAGAAATTTTTAGGACTTCATGCCTGGGAGGCAGCATCTCAAATAACCCTGAGAGAACTGCTTCAAGGAGACGAAGGAGGGAGCCAGGATATATAGGAGTTTTGCAAAAGGTAGGTAGTCTGAACATCAAAAGATTATTGTTAATTAAAGAAAACCAGATATCTCAAATTAAGGAAATCAGCGATTTTATATGTATACAAAGATGCAAGAGTCTGGGGTCACTGAGAACACTCCTTTGATATGTACCTCAGCTATCTGGGTCCAGTATCCTGAGTCTTCACATCCTGAGTTTCCTCAGGGCTCGCTTACTCACAGTCAGGGGGTGACTGCAGTCTGATAGCTGAGAGATGACAGGTATTCTTTGTTTCTTTCCTGAGGTCCCTCAGAGCTCACGAGCTCACCTTCGGCTGGTGGCTGCAATCACTGATGACTGTGACATCCTTTGTTTACTGATATGGCAGGCAATATTCCATTTGTCACTGTTAGGCAAAGCTTGTGCATCCCCTTTCTCCTCCAGTGGGCCTCAAACCTTTACACCAAGAGTCCTCTGAAGAGCCCAACCTGCTTACCCACTGGGCATGCCCAGACATGTCTTACTCCTGCAGTGAGGGAGAGTGAATTTTCAAGCTGGGAAGCCTGCTGTGTCCTGTAAACTACCCATTATAAACCCAATTTGCAAAATGTGGAGTTGAGGAAAATATTCCCTCATGGTTAATAATTTAGGCCAATGTTCTCTGTTTTGCTTTGTTTATCTGGATAGTCACCCAAAAGATGAATCTGGATGATCATCCTGAAACAGGAGGGAAGGGCTCAACCTTTAAAAGAATGACATAGCCATAAGACATGACAAAAACTTGTTAGAACCAAGTAGGTCCAAGATGGCGGAATATTCCACTTCCAGTGGACCTTGAGCCTCATTAAACACTCATTGTAATACATTAGCATCCAAATGACACACCCACCAGTGCCATGACAGTTTAGAGGTTAACCATAAAAGGCCAAAACATAGGCAGTGGCCCAGTTGCTGGAAATCTTCTCCCCTTCCCCCAAATACTTGGAATAATCCTCCCACTCATTAGTCTATGAAATTACCCAGCCCATGAAAACCAACCACACATTTTGAAGCCTCTCGCCTTCTGAGATGGCCCACACTCTGTCTGTGGATTGTGTTTCTCTCTAAATAAATCTGCTTCTTACCTATCAGTTTGTCTCTCACTGAATTCTTTCTGCAACGAGACCTCAAGAACCTCAAATTCACCAGGAACAATCCCAGGCTTTGAATTTTAGCTGATGGACAGTTTAAGAGAAACAGAATATCCTACCACCAGTTGTTGAGAAAAGATTATGGTATTTATAACCCAGCTAAAACCAGAATAAAAATTAGTTAATTCATGTCCTACAAGGAATAATAATTCTAGAATCCTTGACCCCAGTTTCTTCATATAATAACCCACTTACTGGTAAAGTGTTGATAGGATTTCCAATCACAAAAGTTTTGAATGGAACCACTGGAGACTGTTCTTCTTAGTGAACCTATTTCTTACCCAGTCACCCTCCCTCTTGGGGCAGATGCAATAAGATGTATTCTGTGGCATTTGCTGATTTGTCATTAAAGTAATAGCTTGCAGCAAATTTGAGTATTATGTGCTTTTCATGCATACGCATTTCTTACCTGAAACAGTCTCAAATAAGAATTGATGAACTTGTGTCAAACACATTAATTTTGTCATTTCCCTTATGAGACAGTATTTTTCAACTCTCACATTTATTATAAAGCTTAAAAGCCATACCATGGTATCTCTTCAACCTTACACCACCTCCATAGGTCACGTGAAGTCAGAGTGTTAGCACAAGTTCCTGTGCCCGACACACCGTGAGGCCAAACAAACCAGAATGTCTCATTTGGAGCAGAGAAAGGTTTCTTGCGGGGCCATGAAAGGGAATGGTGGCTCATGCCTTAAAAAACCCCAAGCTCTCCAAAGGGTTTCGGCAAAGCATTTTTAAAAACCAGGTGAAGGGGCTTCCCTGGTGGCGCAGTGGTTGAGAGTCCGCCTGCCGATGCAGGGGACACGGGTTCATGCCCTGGTCCGGGAAGATCCCACATGCCGCGGAGTGGCTGGGCCCGTGAGCCATGGCTGCTGAGCCTGCGCGTCCGGAGCCTGTGCTCCGCAGCGGGAGAGGCCACAATAGTGAGAGGCCCGCGTACCGCAAAAAAAAAAAAAAAAAAAAAAAAAAAGCCAGGTGAGGGAAGGGGGTCTCAGGGTATGCGATCAGCTCATGCACAATTCTTTGATTGGCTGATGGCGAGGTAACAGGGTGGTGTCACAGGGGTTAACAATATCAGTCCTTAGGACCCAAGAGGGCTGGAGCTCTGTGCTCATGGTCATCAACTACTTAACATCTTTCACTTGGTGGGGGTGGGGGGGTTTCATATCTGTAAAACAACTCAGGAAATGAGCATCAAATACTGTTATCTAGGTCCTTCAGAGAGGAAATAAAGCAGAAGATATGGTGGAGGGCCTGTTCTGGGAAGGCCCCATAGGGTCCTGCTGCATTAGAAGAGAATATTTTCTACATATGCTAATGACATTTCATTATGTATCTATGCTGTGAGCTGTGTAAATTTTTGTGATGATAATGGTGAAAGTACAAAAACGTTATTTTTCTCTGTATAAAATAATTTTTATATGTTGAGAAACTAATTTATTTGAGTCCTTTCCCCACTTGTTTCTCTGTTAATAAGTACAGATAGTTTGTTACTCTTATGTAATATAGATCTGTTACACTTTTAAAGTTCTAAGACAGAAATTCTAATGCTATATTGTAGATGTTTTAAAATTTGTGTTTCTTCATAAATAATAGACAATTATTAAACATTGGAGAGAGAGATGACTATAAGAAAATTTTTTAAGATAAAGGATAATATTCTGTATTACAAATATTTGGACATTCTTAACAATTAATGTAGGTTCCCATACAGTCATAGGAAAATAAAATCTAGGTCCATTTCTTTTTGTATCCTTATCTTTATGCTGGGAAAATGTGTGTGGCATATAAAGTTTGCCAATTATTTTTAAAAGATGAATGAAGAAGATCTAGCAAACTTGAACATGGAATCAAAGAGATAGCTCAAATTAACACTTGACACAATGCCCAGGCCCT
Source organism: Lagenorhynchus albirostris (assembly GCF_949774975.1). Taxonomy (NCBI): domain Eukaryota; kingdom Metazoa; phylum Chordata; class Mammalia; order Artiodactyla; family Delphinidae; genus Lagenorhynchus; species Lagenorhynchus albirostris. The sequence goes on along the minus strand of NC_083098.1, from coordinate 39,096,775 downwards.
ATGAGAGGCCCTGTGCAGAACATAAAAGATGTATAAAACATGATCTCTGTTCACACTTCTAAAGTTCTATGATATAATATCCAAATATTTTAATTATTATTATTATTTTTTTTGGCCACACAGTACGGCATGTGGAATCTTAGTCCCCCATCCAGGGATTGAACCTATACCCTGTGCATTGGGAGCATGGAGTCTTAACCACTGGACTGCCAGGGAAGTCTCCCCAAATATTTTTAATTCATTTAGTAAACACTGAACAGTTAACATAGGCAAAAGATTATAATAACAACACAAATGGAAAGAAAACGAATCAGCTAATGTTTATTGAACACTTTGCACATTCCAGTCATTGTTCTAAACAATTAATTTGCCTTAAATTATTTACAGTGATCCTGAGGTAGTTGTGATTATTTACCCATCTTATGGATGAGTAAAAAAAAAGTAGTTTTTGCCCTCAATAAGTATGGAATCAAAGACAAGTTAAGTTCATAAATCCAAGGTATTGTTTTAACAAAATCTACCAATTATATTAGGTTAGTAATAAATACAATCTTATAAATTCCACAAGCAGCCTTGTCAGTTATTAAATAAATATTTATAATATTAAAAAGTTCTGTGTAGCTATCTAACATTTAAAACAATTCAGCTTATTTTTAGTGCACAAAATTTTATAAATTTAGCAACATTCCCAGGAGAAAATAAAATTAAACCCAGAAAAACGAAAGCCATTACCATATCTGTATAATTCATGGGATCAAAATTAATTTATCTCTGTGAGAACAGAAAAGAAATAAAATTAATATTATACAGAGTATAATTTATCCTAAGAATACTATGAAATATTTTCAGAAATAATGTTTAGATAGTGAGATGCCTTTTTTGTTTTTTACCGATAGTCAGAATAGAAGGCCCAAATAAGTTACTATTAAGGATGTTATTTTCTGTTAATGTTTAGTGTTACACCTTCTACAATCATAATTTAATTCATATATAAAACTGAATTGCAAAATTCTAAACATGGAGGAAAATTTTCTAATTTTCCTGTTAAAACTGAAAGAAAATGGAGAAAATATTTCTAGCATTACTGAGATTATAATAAAATAACATTAAAATGTTGAAAACACGTGGAAACAAATCTGTTCACACAATTTGCACAAACAGATTTCATTCACAATAAAATCAGTGTTAGCTATTATTTCTTAATTCATGTACCCATTCAAGGAATGGTTTAGGCCTTCCTGTATGTTAGATATAGTGCTGGCACTTTAAAAAGTGGAAATTTATGAATTCTATTTCTAATCATGTAAATAATTAGCTGAGACAATCAGAAAGTGCAGAATCAAGGAAATAACCTAAGACATAAAATCCTTTATTTGTTCATTATCTTTTCAGCATGGATTGTGGTTCCACTTCACAGAGATAAATGACAAAACGTAAAGTCACTTTCCTGCCACCGAAAAGCTTAAAAATCACAGTAAGAAGAAATTTTATCTAGCCTTGCATATAGCATCAAAGACCTAAGCCTATCTATGATTTTAAATATATGATCCTGCACTGGTAAATGTAATGAAATCATTACATTATGACTAAAGAATTTGAAAGAAAAAGTTTATCATTACTAGTTATAAAAGAAATAAAGCAATAACAACAGTTACCTTTTTTTTAAAGTCAAGCTTTTTTCCCTCTAACATTTTATTTATTTATTTATTTAATTTCTTGGCCACACTGCATGAAGGGACCTTAGTTCCCCAACCAGGAATCAAACCCACACCCCCTGCAGCGGAAGCACTAAGTCTTAACCACTGAACTGCCAGGGAAGTCCTTAATAGCAGTTATCTTTACCTGCCAACTGGTAGAGAATTGGGGATGCTTGAGCAACTGAAAATGTGGAGATACAGGCATCGTCATTAAAACTGCCACTGGAGGGCTTCCCTGGTGGCGCAGTGGTTGGGAGTCTGCCTGCCGATGCAGGGGACGCAGGTTCGTGCCCCGGTCCGGGAGGATCCCACATGCCGCGGAGCGGCTGGACCCGTGAGCCATGGCCACTGAGCCTGCGCATCTGGAGCCTGTGCTCCGCAACGGGAGAGGCCACAACAGTGAGAGGCTGCGTACGACAAAAAAAAAAAAAAAAAAAAAAAAGAACAAGTTAAAAAAAAACTGCCACTGGACATATGATCTGCATTCCACTTCCAGGAATTGATCATGATGAAATAGATTAATAAGATTTCTTAAATAAAACAATGTTTATCATAAGACATTCACAATATCCACAGCCTGGAAGCAGTCAGTCACCTACTATAGGGAAACATTTAACTTAACTATCGCACTTTTCTAAGACAGAATCCATTAAAAAAATTTATTTACAGGGGAAAATATTAATGACACATTGCTGAGAGACAAAAGATGACCCCCAATGATATTTAGGTGCTATTGTGCAGAAAAATATATTAGTAAATAGGAAAGCTCTGAAAAGGCATATCTCAAAATGCCAGCAGTAGTTACCTTTTGTTGGATTATAATTGTTATTTTTACACTTTTATTTTTCTATGTTTTTCAAGTTTTCTGAAAACTTGATATTTAATATTTTCAATTTAATTTTTTTTAATGAGCAGAAAAATATAAAGTGAAAATCAAGCTGTCTTACACCACTCTAAGTTTACATGACAAGGACTGCTAGCAGTTCCCAGGGTCTGTTACATCTCTCTTTCTTAGTAATAAAACCCTGTTTTTTTAGCTGGGCATTAAAACTCAGAATAAATATTTCATTTCCCAGTTTTCCTTGCAGCAAGTGGCCATGTGACTAAATTCTGGCTAATGAGATACAAATAGAAGTATTAGATGCAACTTCCAGGAAAATTCTGAGATCTTGTAAATCAATGTTAATAACCATTTAAGAAACCAGAAGAGATTTTGAATACAGGAGAAATTATTAAAAGAAAGTGGTTTAAAGTACAGAATTTTCTGTAACACAGATAGTTGGGGAATCTGAAAAGGTATTCATATTTGTTCATATAAAACAAAATTGCCAAATGTGCATTTCCTGTGCTGTTTCTTTTGTAAAATAAGGTCAGAGTCCTCCAATAGCATTTTGTTTACGACTAATATGAGATGATAGTACACTCCAACATTGTTATTTGATGGATACAATCTCAGGCCCATTTTGGGGGAATACAGAATCTGTACTGACAGTTCTTTCCCAACTCCTGACTGGACCACATAGGACAATGAGAGGAGTGCATGGAAATAATATGGATGCTTTCACTTGCAAATTACAGAGAAACTTACCCAAAGTGGTTTAATCAATAGAAACACATGTTATTCCATATAACAAAAGGTCTGGAAGTACCTGGTTCTGAGGTAGGTTATTTACCTCAACAACTCAACAGAGTCAGCACTCCAGCTCAAAATTCTGTGATCCTCTTGGCTTTTCCCTCATACTCTTGAGATTGTTGCAGAAGCTCCCAACATCAGGCACTCAGTGTACAAAGGCAGGAACGGAAACACTGCCCCAGAAACCCCACCAATACTTGCCTTTAAACTCCTCTGGCCAGGACACCCATGCTTAAAGGAATCATTGGCAAGTACGATGGAACTGTCTTGATTGGCTTAGGCAAAACTATACTCCTCCTTGGGGATTAGGGAGGGACCTAAAAAGTATGTGGATGCCAAAAATCTTTAAGTGTTATTGTATCAGCAATAAAATAAAGACAGGAAATCTAGCTGTGGAACTGGCAAGTACGCAGTCTTTCACACTGAATGCTGATAAAAAGAGCAGAGACAGGGTCACTAAAATTTCTCCCCAGTCCATGTAAATATTTTATATGTATAATTGCTAAAAAAAAAAAGAAAAAGAAAAAGAAAAAATTTGTGGACTTCCTTCTAAGACAGAAAAATAGGAAAACACGCATGCGTGGACTAAATATATTACACAGTAGATGTAAATAAATTGTTATGTACTATATAAAATGTACTAGAGCATGATAGAAATTTAAAGATTGACAGTTATTCTATGAAAGTCTTGACAATATTAACGGTACTCTTTCCATTTTAAGTAGAAGTTTTTGTAAATCCTTGCAATAAATTTGTACTTCCTCTGAATGTTGATGCTTCATTTCTTTTTCTGGAAAAGGCAAATATCTCACACAAAATGTTCAGCTAAATGACATTTTTATGGGTGTTGTCCCTGCCAAGGCCTAAGTTTGTCTCTTCTAAGAGCAAGTAAAGAAGTAATGCAATGAGCTGTACTAGCCTGAACCTGCACTTTTCCCCCAAGTGCTCAATTCCAGTAGAGACTTCAGTGCTTAGAACAGCTGCTCCAAGGGTTCTACAATAATAAGGACAAGGAGATCTACAAAAACAGTTAATGACCAATGTGTTATGAGATTTTTTCAACCAGTTATTAATGGACTGTTTTATGAAGATTCACTTAAAAGATTTTTTTAAGTCATAAACTCTATCTGAAAGATGTCTTAGAAATAATCGAATCAATCACCTCAATTTGCAAATGAATAAATTGAGGAGCACAAGTCTCAAAGATGTGTCAAGCCCACACTGTTTGCAAATGGAAGAGCTAACAAAAAAACCCAAAAACACTCCATTCTCCTGGTTACTAGTTCAGTCTTTTTTCCACTTTGGTCTGTTATCATTGTAGTAATTTTGTTTATTCACATTAACAATGCCAACATTAAAGATCACAAAATGTAAACAGTGTTGCCTTAAAATGAAGGATATCCTTTGTTTTCAGAGAGAAGCAACTATAAATAATGATCAGAAACAAGAAAATTTATATTTTAGATAGTAAGATTCCGCACCCAATTCCACTGGTGGGGGAAAATTCCCCCACCACCAAGCAATCCTCTGACACCAGCTGGGCATCCTACAATTCAACTCAATTTTGATACTACCTTCAAGTAGATAGAATGCTACCAGGACTTCCCTGGTGGTACAGTGTTTAAGCATCCACCTGCCAATGCAGGGGACATGGGTTCAAGTCCTGGTCCAGGAAGAGCCCACATGCTGTGGAGCGACTAAGCCCGTGCACTGCAGCTACTGAGCCTGCGCTCTAGAGCCTGTGAGCTACAACTACTGAGCCCACATGCCACAACTACTGAAGCCCGTGTATCCTAGAGCCCATGCTTTGCAACAAGAGAAGCCACCGCAATGAGAAGCCAAAGCACCACAACAAGGGGTAGCCCCCACTGGCCACAACTAGAGAAAGCCAGCGTGCAGCAATGAAGACCCAACGCAGCCAAAAAAAAAAAAAAGTAGATAGAATGTTACCTGGATCCCACAAGTTAAGGGCTTAGTCTCACAAGGTTGCCCTCCCCCACTTCTGCATGTTGTCACCTGTGCTTCTGATCCACTGGCAATAAATTGGAGCTTCCAATGACTCCCTCTTTGGGTTTGATTAATTTGCTAGAGTGACTCACAAAACTCAGGAAATATTTTCTTACTAGATGACCAGTTCATTTTAAGAAGATATAGCTCAGGAACAGCCAGATGGAAGAGATGCATAGGGCACAGTAATGGGAAAAGGGCACAGAGAATCCATGCCCTCTCTAGGCACACCACTCTCTCTGAATCTCCACATGTTCACCAACCCAGAAGCTCTCTGAACCTTGTCCTTTTGGGGTTTTATGGAGGCTTCATTACATAGGCATATTGATTAAATCCTCCCTATGGATATTAATGGTTACAGAGCAGTTTTAGCAGCAGCAAGCCTCATATCCTCCCAGAAAAGTTCAAAGGATGGAGGAAGGGAGAGGATTCTTGTGAGAAGTTTGCAGAAGCCTTCCCTTCAGGCCCCATGGGCCAGCATGTGTCATATGCATGACCTGTAAAAGGCAAATATATGGGAGGTAGGCTCTGCCAATAAGGAAGGGGAAGGTAAGGAATAGCCTTAGAACAGGAAGAACTGTATCACTACCTATTGCTTCATAACATACAACTGCAACATTTAGTGGTTTAAAACCAGGTATTATTCATAAAGAATCTATGGGTCTCCTGACCTGTGCCAGGTTCAGCTGATCTTCGCTACGTTCACTAATGCATTTGCAGGTCACTGGTAGGATAGCTTTTTAAAACTGGGAGTCCTGGATCAATGTACTTTGAAGAGTTTCTCCTTATTTTTCTTTTCCATTTTATCACTTGGTGCTAAAGCCGGATATTGACGTTGTGTTGCTCTGAGGTTTAGAATCCTGGTCCCTCATAGCACCAGTCCTGTGTGAAGTACGTGGGAGCCTATCTTTAGTTCCAGTGCCTGGCATTTAGTGGTAGGGTGGCTCTTTTTCTGGGTAGAACAAGCATGGATCTAGTTCACTGCTGAGTTGCTGATGCATGTCTGATAATGTTGGGTGTATGAAGAAGGGCTCTTCTAAGAGGTCTTGACATTGTTTGCTTAAAGAACTGAAACATGTGAATAAATTAAGGCTCAGAGTGGAGGCATACTATACTAATCAGAATGAACAGGTAGTACGTTCCCTATGAAATATATATTGTTAGAAAGAAAAACTAGCTCAATAAATGTACTGCATAATTTATTTATTTGTTATAGAATTTTTTACTCACTCTTCAGAACATTTTAGCTTCTATGTTTTAGAGCATGGTCATAATCACTTATTAGCATTACACCTTTATTCCTTAGTGGTCTCGGTCTTCAGTGGCCCTGTTTGTATCAGATTGATGTAGTTTGGGTTAAGTTTTACTATTGGACGTGGAAATAATTTGGAGATAGAGGCATTGTCAAATTCCTGCACAGATGTTAACCTCCCTTCTTCAAAGATATGAGAAAGCTGAGACTAATTGAAAAAGTCAGAAAAAGACTAACTGAATAGTCTAAGATTCAACAAACAAACTATGAGAGTATGAGATTAGACTCCAAAAACATCCTGTCTTTTGCAAACAATGCAAAAGAACAGCCTTTAGTGAACACATTTATCTTCATGGATATCCAATTCTACTTGTATTTACACTGTGGACACATACCTTAGTCTGGGGAGAAAAGAAAGGAAGAAGAGACTGTAGAGTTAATCTAACAGCCCAAGTAAGGAAAGTCTTAGAACTTCTATGATTTATTCATCAGGACTGAGGAAAAAGATGATCTACATTGGGAGAGGCAGCGTTTGGTGGGGGCAATGAAAGTGTTGTAGCCATAGGAAGGTGAGTCTTGGATACATGCTGTTCAGATTGGAAACTGTACTTTCTCAATGTAGTACCTGTCCTTAGTAACTACTTACCTACTTATGAATTTTAGTAAACAGAACCCAAGTAAAATATTTACATCCTTCATAGCCTCATATCACTATTATCATAATAAATTACCATTGAAAACACTCTCTTCAGAAGATACTCACTGTATTTTGAAGATAATAAGTATGTGAGAATCTGGATGAAAAGTTTTAGTTTTGAGGAAATCTTTTGACAAAAGAGAATTGATTCTTGATCATCGCTTCAGTGATGTGAAATAATCAGAGCTCTTGTATTTAGCCAAAAGGAAGAGAATTGTGCATCAAAATCATAGACTATAAGAACAGGAAGGGATCTTAAAAAATATCCTGGCCCAACTCCCTTCTTTTAGTGGTAAGAAATTAGGCTCAGAGAGGAGTATAAAACACTCAGTGTCATACAGGAGCAGCTTCATGGATTGCAGTTTTTTCCTTTTTGTTTTCATTCATTAAAATATTAACCACTTTCTGTGGCCCAGTCTTGTCAGCTGACAGAGATGTAATTTTAAACAAATCCTGAGGAAAACATAAAGGAATCTTCACACATCTGTCCAGCCACACATCCCACCATTCCTCTACTTGATCAGCCTTACCAAATGTCTCCTCAGACACATCTGTTCTTTCAAACCTCTTTGTTTTTGCTCATGTTGCTGGTACTTTATAAAATAATTTATACTTTACAATAGCTAATACAAGTTCATGGTAGAAAATTCCAGAGATACAAAATGGCATATAGAATGAAAATTATGCCTTTCTTTTATCTGTGTCCCCATCACTCACTTCCCCTTCCCAGAAATAACCACCATATTTGTGCATTCCTATGAAGATATAAATATATAAATATTCCTATGGATATGTAAATATATATCCATGTGTAAATCTTTTGTCCCTACCAAATGTTAACAATGTTCTGCATGATATTCTGTATCTTATCTTTTTGAACTTAAATTTGTGTGTTTAATACTAAATTTGATACTAATTTTTTAGATTAATAAATTCTCTCTTTACCTGGGCTTTAGTATACTCAATTTATAACTCAACCTGGGTCCTCCCTTGAATTATATTCTATAATAAAATTACAAATATTTCACCTAGGCATTCAGAGCTTGTTTCCATGTAATCAGTAGCTTTATTTCATGGCACTCTCCATCTTACATTTTTTTAAAACATCTTTATTGGAGTATAATTGCTTTACAATTAAAAACTCAATTTCCAGCAGTTTTAACACCTAGGGGGTTATTTTTCTTATAGAACAGAGATCCAGAAGTAGCAGTTACTCCCTTATTTTGGCAGCCGGTATATCTGGGAATCTCTTGCTTTTCCTCCTGATTGCAATATTATGGCTGCAGCTCCCACTAACATGTCCATGTATAGGGCAGGAAGAAGATAGCAAAGCTCACTGCATCTGTTTCCTGATAAAATCAGGAAAGTCAAAGAATATATACTTCTCAGCAGACATCCGTTCAAAACTGGCAGAAGTGTGTCATCTAGTCACAACTAGCCACAGGAAGGATGGAAAGTCAATATTTACTGGGTACCTTGTTGCCCCAGACATTAGTATGGTTCTGTTATTAAGGAAGAATTGAGGAATGAATAGTGGCTAGGTAAGTGACACTATCTGTAACTTATATGGCTAACAATGAACTCTAACGTGTCTGATTTTTGGCTCTAGGTATAGACAAATATAGGGGATACAGAAACTCAGAAAAAGTCAGGAGTGAGTCTATTTTTACCAAATGCTAAAGCTAACCAAAATAATCTCTCTCTGAAAAGGCCATATATTGTCATATATTTATAACTTCTGCTTCCACCTGGGAAACCACTTGCCACCTGAAAACCCAGCTGTATTCATGTACTTGGTTCTGGTTCACCATATAGTGAGGAAGATATTTTTAAAAATATATGATGTGTATAAATACTTCTAAAATGATGGGGGAAAGAAAAGAGAAAGTACATATAAAAGTTTTCTGGATTAAAGCCTCAAACTGTACCATATACTGATCTATTTAATCAAATTTTAACATTTCAATTTAATTTAATATTAATTTTTAATTAATTAGCTAATAATCTCTTTTCTGAGTTTGAGTGTTAATGGCAATGAAAAACACATTGGCTTCCTTTTTGATGTATTTTACCAGGAGTTTCTAATTAAGCAACTCTCTTGTATGACTCATAAATAAAACATATACTTTCACACAGTCAAAAATGTCTGGAGGGACTTCTCTGGCTGTCCAGTGGTTAAGACTCTGTGCTTCCACTGTGGTCCAGGAACTAAGATCCCGTATGCCACATGGTGTGGCCAAAAAAAAAAAAAAAAAAAAAAAATCCAGAAGCTGCTTTTATATGATATATTTATGACAGATTTCAGTTGCTGTCATGACGCATGAATGATAATTATTATCATTTATTTGAAAGTTGACATTTTCTTTCTTCTTTTTGTGATGGGGTAGTTTAAGCTGAGATATTCAGCAACTGAGAATTTTGGTGTACTCTATATGAATGTTTAATATTTATATATTCTATTTATTTTCCTCAAAAGTGTTTCTTTCAACATAAAAAGTAATTTTGTGGATATATTTATTTAATACATGTTAAATAATTACATGTTAATATATAGTCAATTATAAGTATTTAAATGAATTTCCAAATAAACGTGTTTGTTGCTTAGGGAATTTTATCGAAAGCCTTGTATTTTTTTCTGTAAATAGTCCAGATAAACATTCATTATTGCCAAATTTTAGGGCTGGTTAATGTAAAATAACAAGGGTAGAAATTTGTAACATTGATGTGAAAGAACATTGACAGGCATCAAATCATTTTTATGACATATAAGCATTGCATTTTAATTTCATTACTTAAGATAGTTTTTCGTTATTAGATTATGCTTGCTAAGGGGGAAAAATCGAACATTATTGTCAGAATGGCATAGATCATTTTCATCTAAATTAGTTGATTTCTGCAATATGTCCTGCCTGTAAAACGCACGAGGCATAATTCTTTTCTATCTTTGTTAACTAATTATTGCAAATAAGCTATAAATTCTCTTTCTTAAGAACAAGTAAACCCAGTCTTGACCCTACATCCCCTTAAGCTATGGCACCCCTCCATTTCTCTATTCCTGGCTACAGCAAACCCTATTGGAAGAGTGGTTTATACTTGTCCAATTTCCTTTCTTCCCTCTTTTTCTTAGAAACATTCTAATCAGGTCTTCATCCCCATTACTCTGTTGAAATCTTACTTGTAGGTCACACTGACTCTCATTTTACAAAATAAGTCAATTGTCAGTCTCCTGATCACTTGATCTTTCAAAAAGATTTGACGCTGTGCATCAATTCTTCTTTTTGAAACATTGATTCCATTGATTTCCAGGGAATCCATCTCTCCTGGATTTCCTCTTACCACACTGGCACATCTCTTCCAGTCTCTTGTGCTGTGCCTTTTCTTCTTCCTGATCTCTAAATGTTGGGTTGCCCTAGAGTTTAGTCCGGGACCCCTTTTTCTTCTCTATTATAATGTCTTTCTAGGTAACCTCACCTAATCCCATGTTTTAATACCATATCACCTGTATCCTGGTAATGCCCAGATTTACACCGCTGGAGCTTTTCTTTTTTGATTTGAATATCCAAATTACCTACAAAGATATTTCCTTTTGAAATTAACATTTACAGTGAAGAACTCTTCATTTCCCTCCCAAACTTGGTTTCCAAGTGTTCCTATTTTAATAAATGGCACCATCATTCACTCAGTTACTCTGCCCATCTTTGATTCTTCCATTATTAGAACACACTCTTTGAACTCATCAGTAAATCCTGCAGCTTCTCTCTCAAAACACACCTGGGAACTCAGCCTTGCGGGCTTCCGGGAAGATGGCGGAAGAGTAAGACGTTGAGATCACTTTCCTCCCCACAGATACAACAGAAATACATCTACACGTGGAACAACTCCTACAGAACATCTACTGAACGCTGGCAGAAAACCTCAGACCTCCCAAAAGGCAAGAAACCCCCCATGTACCTGGGTAGGGCAAAAGAAAAAAGAATAAACAGAGACAAAAGGATAGGGACGGAACCTGCACCAGTGGGAGGGAGCTGTAAAGGAGGAAATGTTTCCACACACTAGGAAGCCATTTCACTGGCGGAGACTACGGGTGGCGGAGGGGAAAAGCTTCGGAGCCGCAGAGGAGAACACAGCAACAGGGTTGTGGGGGGCAAAGTGGAGAGATTCCCGCCCAGAGGATCAGTGCCGACCAGCACTCACCAGCCCGAGAGGTTTGTCTGCCCTCCCGCCGGGGCGGGCGGGGTTGGGAGCTGAGCTCGGGCTTCGGTCGGAGCACAGGGAGAGGACTGGGGTTGGTGGCGCGAACACAGCCTGCAGGGGGTTAGTGCGCCATGGCTGGCCGGGAGGGAGTCCGGGGAAAAGTCTGCACCTGCTGAAAAGGCAAGAGACTTTTTCTTCCCTCTTAGTTTCCTGGTGCGCGAGGAGAGGGGATTAAGAACGCTGCTTAAAGGAGCTCCAGAGACGGGCGCGAGCTGCGGATAAAAGCGTGGAACCCAGAGACGGGCATGAGACGCTAAGGCTGCTGCTGCCGCCACCAAGAAGCCTGTGTGCAAGCACAGGTCACTATCCACACCCCCTTTCCGGGGAGCCTGTGCAGCCCGCCACTGCCAGGGTCCCGGGATCCAGGGACAACTTCCCCGGGAGAATGCACGGCGTGCCTCAGGCTGGTGCAACGTCACGCCGGAGTCTGCCACCACAGGCTTGCCCCGCATTCCGTGCCCCTCCCTCCCCCCGGCCTGAGTGAGCCAGAGCCCCCGAATCAGCGGCTCCTTTAACCCCATCCTGTCTGAGCGAAGAACAGACGCCCTCTGGCGACCTACGCGCAGAGGCGGGGCCAAATCCAAAGCTGAGCCGCTGGGAGCTGTGAGAACAAACAAGAGAAAGGGAAGTCTCTCCCAGCAGCCTCAGAAGCAGCGGATTGAAGCTCTACAATCAATTGGATGTACCCTGCATCTGTGGAATACATGAATAGACAACGAATCATCCCAAATTAAGGAGGTGGACTTTGAGAGCAAGATTTATGATTTTTTCCCCTTTTCCTTTTTTTGTGAGTGTGTATGTGTATGCTTCTGTGTGAGATTTTGTCTGTAGAGCTTTGCTTCCACCATTTGCCCTAGGGCTATATCTGTCCGTTGTTTTTTTGTTTGTTTTTCTCTTAATAATTATTTTGTTTATTTTAATAACTTTATTATATTTTATCTTACTTTATTTTACTTTATCTTTTTTCCTTCGTTCCCTCCTTCCTTCCTTCCTTCCTTCCTCCCTCCCTCCCTACCTCCCTTCCTCCCTCCCTCCTTTCTTTCTTTCTTTCTTTCTACTTCTACTAATTCTTTCTTTCTACTTTTTCTCCCTTTTATTCTGAGCTGTGTGGATGAAAGGCTCTTGGTGCTCCACCCAGGCGTTGGGGCTGTGTCTCTGAGGTGAGAGAGCCAACTTCAGGACACTGGTCCACAAGAGACCTCCCAGCTCCACATAATATCAAATGGTGAAAATCTCCCAGAGATCTCCATCTCAACACCAGCACCCAGCTTCACTCAACGACCAGCAAGCTACAGTGCTGAAAATCCTATGCCAAACAACTAGCAAGACAGGAACACAACCCCATCCATTAGCAGAGAGGCTGCCTAAGATCATAATCAGTCCACAGACACCCCAAAACCCACAACCAGACGTGGACCTGCCCACCAGAAAGACAATATCCAGCCTCAACCACCAGAATACAGGCACTAGTCCCCTCCACCAGGAAGCCTACACAACCCACTGAACTAACCTTAGCCACTGGGGACAGACACCAAAAACAACAGGAACTACGAACCTGCAGCCTGCAAAAAGGAGACCCCAAACACAGTAAGATAAGCAAAATGAGAAGACAGAAAAACACACAGCAGATGAAGGAGCAAGATAAAAACCCACCAGACCTAACAAATGAAGAGGAAATAGGCAGTCTACCTGAAAAAGAATTCAGAATAATGATAGTAAAGATGATCCAAAATCTTGGAAACAGAATAGACAAAATGCAAGAAACATTTAACAAGGACCTAGAAGAACTAAAGATGAAACAAACAATGATCAACAACACAATAACTGAAATGAAAAATACTCTAGAAGGGATCAATAGCAGAATAACTGAGGCAGAAGAATGGATAAGTGACCTGCAAGATAAAATAGTAGAAATAACTACTGCAGAGCAGAATAAAGAAAAAAGAATGAAAAGAACTGAGGACAGTCTCAGAGACCTCTGGGACAATATTAAATGCACCAACATTCGAATTATAGGGGTTCCAGAAGAAGAGAAAAAGAAAGTGACTGAGAAAATATTTGAAGAGATTCTAGTTGAAAACTTCCCTAATATGGGAAAGGAAACAGTAAATCAAGTCCAGGAAGCACAGAGAGTCCCATACAGGATAAATCCAAGGGGAAATATGCCAAGACACATAGTAATCAAAGGGTCAAAAATTAAACACAAAGAAAACATTAAAAGCAGCAAGGGAAAAACAACAAATAACACACAAGGGAATCCCCATAAGGTTAACAGTTGATGTTTCAGCAGAAACTCTGCAAGCCAGAAGGGACTGGCAGGACATATTTAAAGTGATGAAGGAGAAAAACCTGCAACCAAGATTACTCTACCCAGCAAGGATCTCATTCATATTTGATGGAGAAATTAAAACCTTTACAGACAAGCAAAAGCTGAGAGAGTTCAGCACCACCGAACCAGCTCTACAACAACTGCTAAAGGAACTTCTCTAGGCAAGAAACACAAGAGAAGAAAAAGACCTACAATAACGAGCCCAAAACAATTAAGAAAATGGGAATAGGAACATACATATCAATAATTACCTTAAATGTAAATGGACTAAATGCTCCCACCAAAAGACACAGGTTAGCTGAATGGATAAAAAAACAAGACCCATATATTTGCTGTCTCCAAGAAACCCACTTCAGACCTAGAGAAACATACAGACTGAAAGTAAGGGGATGGAAAAAGATATTTCATGCAAATGGAAATCAAAAGAAACCTGGAGTAGCAATTCTCATATCACACAAAATAGACTTTAAGATAAAGACTATTAGAAGAGACAAAGAAGGACACTACATAATGATCAAGGGATCAATCCAAGTAGAAGATACAACAATTGTAAATATTTATGCACCCAACATAGGAGAACCTCAATACATAAGGCAAATACTAACAGCCATAAAAGAGGAAATCGACACTAACACATTCATAGTAGAGGACTTTAACCCCGCACTTTCACCAATGGACAGATCATCCAAATGAAAATAAATAAGGAAACACAATCTTTAAATGATACATTAAACAAGATGGACTTAATTTATATTTATAGGACATTCCATCCAAAAACAACAGAATACACATTTTTCTCAAGTGCTCATGGAACATTCTCCAGGATAGATCATACCTTGGGTCACAAATCAAGCCTTGGTAAATTTAAGAAACTTGAAATTGTATCAAGTATCTTTTCCAACCACAACGCTATGAGACTAGATGTCAACTACAGGAAAAGATCTGTAAAAAATACAAACACATGGAGGCTAAACAATACAGTACTTAATAATGAAGTGATCACTGAAGAAATCAAAGAGGAAATTAAAAAATAAGTAGAAACAAACGACAATAGAGACACGATGACCCAAAATCTATGGGATGCAGCAAAAGCACTTCTAAGAGGGAAGTTTATAGCAATACAATCCTACCTTAAGAAACAGGAAACATCTCGAATAAACAACCTAACCTTCCATCTAAAGCAATTAGAGAAAGAAGAACAAAAAAACCCCAAAGTTAGCAGAAGGAAAGAAATCATAAAAATCACATCAGAAATAAATGAAAAAGAAATGAAGGAAACGATAGCAAAGATCAATAAAACTAAAAGCTGGTTCTTTGAGAAGATAAACAAAATTGATAAACCATTAGCCAGACTCATCAAGAAAAAAAGGGAGAAGACTCGAATCAATAGAATTAGAAATGAAAAAGGAGAAGTAACAACTGACACTGCAGAAATAAAAAAGATCATCAGAGATTACTACAAGCAACTCTATGCCAATAAAATGGACAACATGGAAGAAATGGACAAATTCTTAGAAATGCACAACCTGCCAAGACTGAATCAGGAAGAAATAGAAAATCTGAACAGACCAATCACAAGCACTGAAATTGAAACTGTGATTAAAAATCTTCCAACAAACAAAAGCCCAGGACCAGATGGTTTCACAGGCTAATTCTATCAAACATTTACAGAAGAGCTAACACCTATCCTTCTCAAACTCTTCCAAAATATAGCAGAGGGAGGAACACTCCCAAACTCATTCTACGAGGCCACCATCACCCTGATACCAAAACCAGGCAAGAAAGAAAACTACAGGCCAATATCACTGATGAATATAGATGCAAAAATCATCAACAAAATACTAGCAAACAGAATCTAACAGCACAATAAAAGGATCACACACCATGATCAAGTGGGGTTTATTCCAGGAATGCAAGGATTCTTCAATACACGCAAATCAATCAACGTGATACACCATATTAACAAACTGAAGGAGAAAAACCATATGATCATCTCAATAGATGCAGAGAAAGCTTTCGACAAAATTCAACACCCATTTATGATAAAAACCCTGCAGAAAGTAGGCATAGAGGGAACTTACCTCAACATAATAAAGGCCATATATGACAAACACACAGCCAACATCATCCTCAATGGTGAAAAACTGAAAGCATTTCCACTAAGATCAGGAACAAGACAAGGTTGCCCACTCTCACCACTCTTATTCAACTAGTTTTAAAAGTTTTAGCCACAGCAATCAGAGAAGAAAATGAAATAAAAGGAATCCAAATCAGAAAAGTAGTAAAGCTCTCACTGTTTGCAGATGACATGATACTATACATAGAGAATCCTAAAGATGCTACCAGAAAACTACTAGAGCTAATCAATGAATTCGGTAAAGTAGCAGGATACAAAATTAATGCACAGAAATCTCTGGCATTCCTATATACTAATGATGAAAAATCTGAAAGTGAAATCAAGAAAACACTCCCATTTACCACTGCAACAAAACGAATAAAATATCTAGGAATAAACCTACCTAAGGAGACAAAAGACCTGTATGCAGAAAATTATGACACTGATGAAAGAAATTAAAGACGATACAAATAGATGGAGAGATATACCATGTTCTTGGATGGGAAGAATCAACATTGTGAAAATGACTCTACTACCCAAAGCAATCTACAGATTCAATGCAATCCCTATCAAACTACCACTGGCATTTTTCACAGAACTAGAACAAAAAATTTCACAATTTGTATGAAACACAAAAGACCCCGAATAGCCAAAGCAATCTTGAGAATGAAAAAGGGAGCTGGAGGAATCAGGCTCCCTGACTTCAGACTATACTACAAATCTACAGTAATCAAGACAGTATGGTACTGGCACAAAAACAGAAATATAGATCAATGTAACAGGATAGAAAGCCCAGAGATAAACCCACGCACATATGGTCACCTTATCTTTGATATAGGAGGCAGGAATGTACAGTGGAGAAAGGACAGCCTCTTCAATAATTGATTCTGGGGAAACTGGACAGGTACATGTAAAAGTATGAGAATAGATCATTCCCTAACACCATACACAAAAATAAGCTCTAAATGGACTAAAGACCTAAATGTAAGGCCAGACACTATCAAACTCTTAGAGGAAATCATAGGCAGGACATTCTATGACATAAATCACAGAAAGATCCTTTTTGACCCACCTCCTAGAGAAATGAAAATAAAACCAAAAATAAACAAATGGGACCTAATGAAACTTCAAAGCTTTTGCACAGCAAAGGAAACCATAAACAAGACCAAAAGACAACCCTCAGAATGGGAGAAAATATTTTCAAATAAAGCAACTGACAAAGGATTAATCTCCAAAATTTATAAGCAGCTCATGCAGCTTAGTAACAAAAAAAAACAAACAACCCAATCCAAAAATGGGCAGAAGACCTAAATAGACATTTCTCCAAAGAAGGTATAGAGACTGCCAACAAACACATGAAAGAATGCTCAACATCACTAATCATTAGAGAAATGCAAATCAAAACTACAATGAGATATCATCCTACACCAGTCAGAATGGTCATCATCAAAAAATCTAGAAAAAATAAATGCTGGAGAGGGTGTGAAGAAAAGGGAACCCTCTTGCACTGTTGGTGGGAATGTAAATTGATACAGCCACTGTGGAGAATAGTATAGAGGTTCCTTAAAAAACTACAAATAGAACTACCATATGACCCAACAATCCCACTACTGGGCATATACCCTGAGAAAACCATAAGTCAAAAAGAGTCATGTACCAAAATGTTCATTGCAGCTCTATTTACAATAGGCCAGAGATGGAAACAACCTAAGTGCCCATCTTCGGTTGAATGGATAAAGAAGATGTGGCACATATATACAATGGAATATTAGTCAGCCATAAAAAGAAACGAAGTTGAGCTATTTGTAATGAGGTGGATAGACCTAGAGTCTTTCATACAGAGTGAACTAAGTCAGAAAGAGAGAGACAAATACCGTATGCTAACACATATATATGGAATTTAAGAAAAAAAAATGTCATGAAGAACCTAGGGGTAAGACAGGAATAAAGACACAGACCTACTAGAGAATGGACTTTAGGATATGGGGAGGGGGAAGGGTAAGCTGTGACAAAGCGAGAGAGAGGCATGGACATATATACACTACCAAACGTAAGGTAGATAGCTAGTGGGAAGCAGCCGCATAGCATAGGGAGATCAGCTCAGTGCTTTGTGATCACCTGGAGGGGTGGGATAGGGAGAGTGGGAGGGAGGGAGACACAAGAGGGAAGTGATATGGGAACATATGTATATATATAACTGATTCATTTTGTTGTAAAGCAGAAACTAACACACCATTGTAAAGCAACTATACTCCAATAAAGATGTTAATTAAAAAAACCACACCTGGAATTTGATGATGTGGCGGCTCTTTCAACCACTATCATCTTTCTCCTAATAGTTGCAATAGCTTCCAAATTCTTCACTCTTGCCTCCTACAGTCTATTGTTCCCCCAACTGTCTAAGGAAATTTTCTGTATCATAAGATCTTGTGAGGTCATGGCGATTAATTCTCCAATTTTATACTATAATACTTAGTATAAAACCAGTCTGTTTTACACTTAGTGATGTCTTGTAAGTCCAAATGCTGTTCCTCCAGGTACTCACATGGTTTCTTATTCACTCCCTTTAGCTTTTTGTTCAGACCTCTTCTCATCAGACAGACCTCTGATAATTGTAAATACAGCCTTTATTATTCTATCTCTTTACCCTGCTTGGAAGTTATTGTACTTCAAACTGATGAACATTACATCATACACATACTTGTTCATTTAGTGTTTCTCTTCCCTACTGGAATATACACTACATGAGGGCAGAAATTTTGCTTTATCTGTTCAGGCTTACTGAGTACCTAGACCAGCACTTGGCACATCCAGTCCATTTACTAGGCTTCCACATTATATAGGTTCATTAATAGTGCCAAAATCATTCCTGTAACCCACAGAATTATTTTTCTATTATTTTTCTCTTTGCAATTTTTTATTATGTTTGTCTACTACCCAGGATGATTCATCATCTCCATTTCTTTCAACAAAAGAAGGCATCATTGAAATTTTTGCCATTCTTCTCTATAACTAGCATGGAGAAAATGAGTCAATCTGAACAGATATTCTTTGTTCTGGAAGAGTCACAACTTTGATTATGTATTTCTGAAACAAGAGATATCCAAGAATGAAGAAAGGATAAAGCTGTGCTTTGAAGATGCTTCAATGGCTTCAGAGAAAACAATGTTATTACTGACTGCATCAGGCTTAGTTAACAAATTTAATAGTATTTTCCTTATATGAAAGTTAAAAAAACCCCATAAATTGTTAGAAAATAAATTAAATAATAAACCTGTATACAATTGTCAAAATAAAATATTTTAAAATTTGAAACAACAAATTGAATTTGCTTTTTGTATGTGACTTCTTCAAATTGGGTTTTATATTTGAGATTTCCATATGTAATCTTGATCAGGCCATTTAAAGACAATCTCATCCAACTCTTAGTCATCCCTGTAGACAGAACATACTGCTAACATAATAGTTAATAAAGTTTTGAAAAGATATTTTGTAACTTACATATTGGTAATTGCTACTTTTAACAATTTGATTGGTATAAATCAAAACCATACAATTGGAATTATATCTAAAGAACCAAATAGACTTCTTGTTTTTCATGAATAATTATAATGTTAAAATTTCTTGTGACAAAGCAAATGGACTTCAAATCATACTGACTATTTTCATGTCAAATATAGTACACCAAAATAATCATGGAACTCTGTTTTGCAGAATAGCACCTGCATGATGAGAATGGTCAGAGCTGTCACCCTGCAGTTAGCGTGAATGCTACTGAAAACTCACACAAACTATAAAATGCAGCATATACTTGAAGACAGAACTGTGCCCTCTGGGAGACTCCACCTGGCCTCCAGGCACATCACATTTCCATTGGTCCTACCATAGTTGTGCTTCTTGGACACCCAAGAAAGAAACTCCTCTAGCAGCTCATGGACTTCTGTCCATAAGAAACAGCTGACTAGAGATTGGTTTGAGATGGCAGAGTAGAAGGACGTGTGATCACTCCCTCTTGTGAGAGCACTGGAACTAACTGCTGAACAACTAACTGCTGAACAATCATTGACAGGAAGACACTGGAACTCACCAAAAAAGATATCCCACGTCCAAAGACAAAGGAACAGCCACAATGAGATGAGATGGTAGGATGGGTGCAGTCACAATAAAATCAAATCCCATAACTGCTGGGTGGCTGACTCACAAACTGGAGAACAACTATACCACAAAAGTCCACCTACTGGAATGAAGGTTCTAAGCCCCAAGTCAGGCTTCCCAACCTGGGAGTCTGGCAATGAGAGGAGGAATTCCCACAGAATCAGACTTTGAAGACTAGCAGGATTTGATTGCAGGACTTCAACAGGACTGGGGTAAACAGAGACTCCACTCTGTTAGGACACATACAAAGTAGTGTGAGCATCAGGACCCAGGGGAAGGAGAAGTGACCCCATAGGAGACTGAAACTGACCTACCTGCTAGTGTTGGAGGGTCTCCTTCAGAGGCAGTGTTGGCTGTGGGGACAAGGACACTGACAGCAGAAGTTCTGGGAAGTACTCCTTGGCATGAGCCCTCCCAGAGTCTGCCATTAGCTCCACCAAAGAGCCCGTAGCCTCCAGTGATGGGTTGCCTCAGACCAAACAACCAACAGGGAGGGAACTCAGCCCCACCTATTAGCAGACAAGGGGATTAAAGTTTGAGCTCTGCTCACCAGAGCAACACCCAGCTCTACCTACAAGTCCCTCCCATCAGGAAGCTTGCACAAGCCTCTTAGATAGCCTCATCCACCAGAGGGCAGACAGCAGAAGCAAGAAGAACTACAATCCTGCAGCCTGTGGAACGAAAACCACATTCACAGAAAGACAGACAAAATGAAAAGGCAGAGGACTATGTACTAGATGAAGGAACAAGATAAAACCCCAGAAAAACAACTAAACAAAGTGGAGATAGGTAACCTTCCAGAAAAAGAATTCAGAATAATGATAGTGAAGATGATCCAGGACCTCAGAAAAAGAATGGAGGCAAAGATCAAGAAGATGCAAGAAATGGTTAACAAAGACCTAGAAGAATTAAAGAACAAACAAACAGAGATGAACAATACAATAACTGAAATAAAAATATACTAGAAGAAATCAATAGCAGAATAACTGAGGCAGAAGAATGGATAAGTGACCTGGAAGACAGAATGGAGGAATTCATGGCTATGGGACAGAATAAAGTAAAAAGAATGAAAAGAAATGAAGGACAGCCTAAGAGACTACTGGGACAACATTAAACTCACCAACATTCACATTATAGGGGTCCCAGAAGGAGAAGAGAGAGAGAAAGGACCCAAGAAAATATTTGAAGAGATTATAGTCAAAAACTTCCCTAACATGGGAAAGGAAATAGCCACGCAAGTTCAGGAAGCACACAGAGTCCCAGGAAAGAGAAACCCAAGAAGAAACATGCCAAAGCACATAGTAATCAAATTGACAAAAAATAAAGACAAAAAAAAAGTATTAAAAGCAACAAGGGGAAAATAACAAGCAACATACAAGGGAACTCCCATAAGGTGAACAGCTGATTTCTCAGCAGAAACTCTACAAACCAGAAGGGAGTGGCATGATATATTTAAAGTGATGAAATGGAAGAACCTACAATCAAGATGACTCTACCTGGCAAGGATCTCATTCAGATTGGACAGAGAAATCAAAAGCTTTACAGATAAGCAAAAACTAAGAGAATTCAGCACCACCAAACCATCTAAAGGAACAAATGCTAAAGGAACTTCTCTAAGTGGGAAACACAATAGAAGAAAAGGACGTGCAAAAAGAAACTCAAAACAATTAAGAAAATGATAATAGGAACATACATATTGATAATTACCTTAAATATGAATGGATTAAATGCTCCAACCAAAAGACACAGGCTTGCTGAATGGATACAAAAACAAAACCCACATACATGCTGTCTACAAGAGACCCACTTCAGACCTAGGGACAGACACATACAGACTGAAAGTGAGGGGATGGAAAAAGATATTCCATGCAAATGGAAATCAAGAAAGTTGGAGTAGCAGTACTCATATCAGATAAAATAGACTTAAAATAATGTTACAAGAGACAAGGAAGGACACTACATAATGATCAAGGGTTGAATCCAAGAAGAAGATATGACAATTATAAATATATATGCACCCAATATTGGGACACCTCAATACACAAGGCAAATGCTAACAGCTATAAAAGAGAAAATTGACAGTAACACAGTAATAGTGGGGGACTTTAACACCTCACTTACACCAATGGACAGATCATCAAATTAATAAGGAAACAGAAGCTTTAAGTGACACAATAGAGCAGATAGATTTCATTGATATTTATATGACATTTCATCCGAAAACAGAAGATTACATTTTCTTCTCAAATGCACACAGAACATTACCCAGGATAGATCACATCTTGGGTCACAAATCAAGCCTCAGAAAATTTAAGAAAATCGAAATCATGTCAAGCATCTTTTCTGATAGCAACATTATGAGATTGGAAATCAATTATAGGAAAAAAACTGTAAAAAACACAAATACATGGAGACTAAACACTGTACTACTAAATAACCAAGAGATCACTGAAGAAATCAAAGAAGAAATAAAAAAATACCTAGAGACAAATAACAACGAAAATGGACAACCCAAAACCTATGGGATGCAGCAAAAGCAGTTCTAAGAAGGAAGTTTATACCAATTCAATCACACCTGAAGAAACAAGAAAAATCTCAAATAAACAATCTAACCCTACACTTAAAACAGCTAGAGAAAGAAGAACAAAGAAAACCCAAAGTCATTAGAAGGAAAGAAATCATAAAGATAAGAGCAGAAATAAATGAAATAGAAATGAAGAAAACAATACCAAAGATCAATAAAACTAAAAGCTGGTTCTTTGAGAAGATAAACAAAATTGATAAACCCTTAGACAGACTCATCAAGAAAAAAAGTGAGAGGATGCAAATCAATAAAATTAGAAAAGAAAAAGGAGAAATTACAACTGACACTGCAGGAATACAAAGGATTATAAGAGACTACTACAAACAACTATATGCCAATAAAATAGACAACCACGAAGAAATGGACAAATTCTTGGAAAGGTACAATTTTCCAAGACTGAACCAGGAAGAATTAGAAAATCTAAACAAACCTAATACAAGTAATGAAATAGAAATGGTAATTTAATATTTTCCAACAAAGAAAAGTCAAGGACCAGATGGCTTCACAGGTGAATTCTATCAAACATTTAGAGAAGAGCTAACACTGATCCTTCTGAAACTCTTCCAAAAAATTGCAAAGAGAGAAACACTCCCAAATTCATTCTATGAAGCCACCATCACCCTAATACCCAAACCAGAAAAAGATATCTCACACACAAAAAATTACAGGCTAATATCACTGATGAACATAGATACAAAAATCCTGAACAAAATACTAGCAAACAGAATCCAACAGCACATTAAAAGGATCACACACCAGGATCAAGTGGGATTTATCCCAGTGATGCAAGGATTCTTCAATATACACAAATCAATCAATGTAATACACCACATTAACAAATTAAGGAATAAAAATTATATGATCACCTCAATAGATGCAGAAATGGATTTTGACAAAATTCAACACCAATTTATGATAAAAAGTCTCCAGAAAATAGGCATAGAGGGAACTTACCTCAATATAATAAAGGCCATATATGACAAACCGACAGCAAGCATCATACTCAATGGTGAAAAACTGAAAGTATTTCCAATAAGACCAGGAAAAAGAGAAGGATGTCGACTCTCACCACTCTTATTCAACATAGTTTTGGAAGTCCTAGCCACAGAATCAGAGAAGAAAGAAAATTAAAGGAATAGAAATTGGAAAAGAAGAAGTAAAACTGTCACTGTTTGCCGATGACATGATGCTATACATGGAAAATCCTAAAGATGCCACCAGAAAACTACTAGAACTAATCAATGAATTTAGTAAGGTTGCAGGATACAAAATTAATGCACAGAAATCTCTGGCATTCCTATATACCAACAATGAAAAATCAGAAAGAGAAATTAAGGAAACACTTACGTTTACCATTGCAACAAAAAGAATAGAATACCTAGGAATAAACCTGCCTAAGGAGGTGAAAGACTTGTACTCAGAAAACTATAAAACACTTATGAAAGAAATCAAAGATGACATAAACAGATGGAGAAATATACCATGGTCTTGGATTGGAAGAATCAATATTGTGAAAATGACTATACTACCCAAAGCAATCTACAGGTTCAATGCAATCCCTATCAAATTACCAATAGCATTCTTCACAGAATTAGAACAAAAAATCTTACAATTCGTATGGAGTCACAAAAGACCCTGAATAGCCAAAGCAATCTTGAGAAAGAAAAACTGAGTTGGAGGAATCAGGCTCCCTGACTTCAAACTATAGCACAAAGCTACAGTAATCAAGACAGTATGGTACTGGCACAAGAACAGAAATATAGATGAGTGGTACAGGGTAGAATGCCCCGAGATAACCCCATGCACATATAGGCATCTAATTTATGACAAAGGAGGCAAGAACATACAATGGAGAAAAGAGCCTCTTCAATAAGTGGTGCTGGGAAAACTGGATAGCTACATGTAAAAGAATGAAATTAGAACACTACCCAACACCATATACAAAAATAAACTCCAAATGGATTAAGGACTTAAATGTAAGACCAGACATTATAAAACTGTTAGAGGAAAACTTAGGAAAAACACTCTTTGACATAAACCACAGCAAGATCTTGTTTGACCCCACCTCCTTGATTAACAGAAATAAAAACAAAAATAAACAAATGGGACTTAAGTAAACTTAAAAGCTTTTGCACAGCAAAGGAAACCATAAAGAAGACAAAAGACAACCCTCCGGGGCTTCCCTGGTGGCGCAGTGGTTGAGAGTCTGCCTGCCGATGCAGGGGACGCGGGTTTGTGCCCCAGACCGGGAAAATCCCACATGCTGCAGAGCAGCTGGGCCCGTGAGCCATGGCCGCTGAGCCTGCGCGTCCGAGCCTGTGCTCTACAACGGGAAAGGCCACAACAGTGAGAGGCCTGCGTACCAAAAAGAAGAAGAAGAAGAAAAAAGACAACCCTCCGAACGGGAGAAAATATTTGCAAATGAAACAATAGACAAAGGATTAATCTCCAAAATATACAAACAGCTCATGCAGCTAAATCTAAAAAAAAAAAAAAACAAACAATCCAGTTAAAAAATGGGTGGAAGACCTAAATAGACATTTCACCAAGGAAGACATACAGATGGCCAAGAGGCACATGAAAAGACGCTCAACATCACTAATTATTAGAGAAATGCAAATCAAAACTATAATGAGATATCACCTCACCCTGGTCAGAATGGTCATTATGAAAAAACCTGGAAACAATAAATGCTGGAAAGGGTGTGGTGAAAAGGGAACCCTCCTACACTGTCAGTGGGAATGTAAATTGATACAAACACTATGGAAAACAGTATGGAGCTTCCTTAAAAAACTAAAAGTAGAACTACCATATGACCCAGCAATCCCACTACTGGGCATATACCCTGAGAAAACCATAATTCAGAAAGAGACATGCACCACAATGTTCCTTGCAGCACTATTTACAACAGCCAGGACATGGAACCAACCTAAATGTCCACTGACAGATGAATGGATAAAAAAGATGTGGCACATATATACAATGGAATATTACTCAGCCATAAAATGAAATGAAGTTGAGTTATTTGTAGTGAGGTGGATGGACCTAGAGTCTGTCATACAGAGTGAAGTAAGTCAAGAGAAAAATAAATACCTTATGCAAACACATATATATGGAATGTAAAAAAAAAATGGTACAATGCACCTAGTTTCAGGGCAGGAATAGAGACGTAGACATAGAGAATGGACTTGATGACATGGGGTGGGAGGGTGACGCTGGGGTGAAGTGAGAGTAGCATCGACATATATACACTACTGAATGTAAAATAGTTGGCTGGTGGGAAGCAGCAGCATAGCACAAGGAGATTGGCTCAGTGCTTTGTGATGACATACAGGGGTGGGATAGGGAGGATGGGAGGAAAGCTCAAGAGGGAGGGGATATGGGGATATGTGTATGCATATGGCTGATTTGCTTTGTTGTGCAACAGAAACTAACATGGTATTGTGAAGCAATTATAACTCCAATAAATATCTATTTACAAAATACAAAAAGAAATGGCTCCATGTTTTAAGAAAAATAAGAGCAATTAAGTTTCTTGGTAAAATTTGAAATATTCTTGTGTTCTAAATCAAGTCAGTGTGTATTGAAATACTAGAAATTAAATGTGAGTTGGAGGTAAAGAGGAAAAAGTTGACGGTATATTGTGTAGGCCAGTATGGTAACATCTCTCATAGTTAAAATGCACATATCTTTCAATCCAGCAATCCAGTTGTCAGCGTTGATGCTACCATTATACTTTTCCACATGTAAAATCACATGTACAAAATTCTTCCCTGCAGTATTTTTGTGAGGAAATCCAATGAGGGAAATGGTGCAGTCCTGGCTTGAATAAGGTAAACTGCTAACCAGAGACACAGAAAATGATTTTCCTGGGACAGCCTTTCAGATATACTTTATTGATTCCAATCTCAAGGTTTTTCAAAGACTCTGTAACCAACTGAAATTGTTTTCTCTAATGATCTATCCAGATGGTCCAAGGCAGAATACCCCAACTGGCCTCTGAGCACTGCCAGGTAGTCAGCAGCTTACCTAAGGATAGAAAAATACAGGTCACATATACACATTGTCAGCACATTTTTCTTCTTCCTTTTGCCTTTTTTTCTTTCCTCTTATATAATTCCTGTTGGCTTTTTTTTTCTTTCATTTTTAGATGAAATCAATCTATTGCTTGGTTTCCCCTGTATACGAGTAAAATAGCATGTTAGTGTTAAAATTACTGTATAGCTGATCTATTACTTGACACTGTAATACCAAAGGATTGGAAAGAAACTGTCTTTCAAAAGGGAACTGTTTGAATACACTATCAAATATCCATGTAATGTAATAGCATGTAGCTATAAATAAGAACAGGGTAATTCTATATGCATTAATCTGGGAAGTTTTCCAAGATATAAGCAATGTGCAGAATAGTACATGTAGTATACTATCATTTGAAGGGGTTAAGAGAACAAATAATTATATACTTTTAATATATGCGACATCTTTGGAAGGACAAACAAAAAACTATTAATGACAGTTGCTTTCTGGAAAGGGATACCAGGGGCTGAGAACAGTAGACTTATTTTTTACTGTATACTTTTTTGTAACTGGTTAAGTGGGTTCTGCACTCAGATTCCGATGTGTGGAGGTTTTCCCACACCACCAATAAGCAATTCTGTGACACAAGTTGGGTGTCTACAATTCAACTCCATTCTGACAATATAAGGGCTCAGTTCCTCAAGATTGTGTTGTGTTCACACCCCAGTCCCCCACCCCAGTTCAGATGCCAATCACAAGCCCAGGTTATCACCTGTGCTTCTGACCAATGGGCTGCAGACTGGAGGTTCCCATGACCCCCTTCTTGGGTTGGTTTAATTTGCTAGAGTTTTCACAGAACTTGGATAAACATTTTACTCACTAGATTACTGGTTTATTATAAAAATATATAATTAAGGAACTGCTAGATGCAAGAGATACATAGGGAAAGATATGGGTAAGGGCACAGAGCTTCCATGCCCTCTCCAGGCATGCTACTCTCTCCAAATTTCCACGTGTTCACCAACCCTGAAGCACTCTGAACCCGTCCTTTTGAGGTTTTATGGAGGTTTCATTACATAAACATGATTGATTAAATTATCAGACATAGTCAATTGATTCAACCTCCAACCACTTTCCCTTCCCCAGAGGTTAGGGGGTAGGACTGAAAGTTCCAATTCTCCAATCACATAGTTGGGTCTCCTGGCAACCAGCCTCCATCCTTAAGTTACCTAAGGGCTTTCCAAAAGTGACCTCATTAACATAACACAAGACATCTATGTTGCTGTCATCACTTATTAGAAAATTCCAAGGGTTTTAGGAGCTCTGTGCCAGAAATGGGGATGAAGACCTATACATATATATATATATATATAAATGTATATATTATATATATAAATATATATATACTTACATATGTATGTATTTTTCTTATTATAAATCACAATAAAACACTTGTGAATTCAGTATTTTGTGAATCTATCAGCTGTTAGCTCTGGAATAGATTAAGTTTGTGTTTTGCTTGACAAACATTGATCTTCCCATATATTTATTGATATGCAAAATTAGAAAGTTGCTGGAAAAAGAGTGAAAAAAAGGTCACATGGGGCAAGCAACTTCCCAGAAGTAAAAACACAGAGAAATCTCTTTTGTTACCATTACCCCTGGACATGATATACTGAAGTAGCCCCTACTAAATATGGTGGGAGAAGGCAGAAAAGACTCACCAAACAGCAAGGGAAGTGGTCATTGGACTTGTGTGTGATTGGGCTTAATACCAGGCATTGGTTGTCATAAGACGTGACTGCATCCTGGTAAACATCATGGCCCAGGCTTGAAGTGCCCCTTGAATGAAACTGTGTCATGGGGTTTTGTAGGTATACATTAATTAAGGAGCAAGCAGGGTCAGACATATACTCAGGTCAATCAGCATCTCTTTCCCCTAATCTCTTCACTAGGCTCTGAAATGTCTAGGACCAATTCCCTCAAATCTATCACCACCCCTCACACCCCAAAATCTTTCACCTTCATGCTTATCTGAATATAAGGCATCACCACCCATCCATTGGCTCAGGCTATGATGAAACCCTGAAGTCGTTGTTGACTTTTCTCTATCCTTCATATCTCCTACTCAGTCCATTAGAAAAGTCTATTTTTCTACCATCCAACTGTATCTTAAATCCAACCACTTCTTATTACCTCCACTGCTACAACCCCAGACCAAGTCTCCATCAATCTCTACCAGGACAGGAAAGAAATCTTCCAACAAGCTCCCTTTAAAAAGCCTGAGGGAGCTTTTTAAAGTACATGTCAGATC
Source organism: Lagenorhynchus albirostris (assembly GCF_949774975.1). Classification (NCBI taxonomy): domain Eukaryota; kingdom Metazoa; phylum Chordata; class Mammalia; order Artiodactyla; family Delphinidae; genus Lagenorhynchus; species Lagenorhynchus albirostris. The sequence continues at coordinate 39,067,720 of NC_083098.1, read as the reverse complement.
ATTTAGGTCCCAAACTAAAACCTTCCCATTGCACTTGGAATTAAATTCAGACTCCTTAAAACGGCTTCTAACTCTTTTTATATGCTAGAGCCTACGTACCTTTCTGGCTTCATTTCCTTACTCTCTGCTCCTTGTTCATCACCAAGCAATGTTGGCTTTTTTCCTCCTCAAAGCCTTCGCACTCAGTGTGCCCTCTGCTTGGACCATTCTTCCAACAGTCATCCTGGGGTTGTCTTCTCATCATTTCAGGTCACAACTCAAATATTGTTTCTTCAGAGATGCCTCCTCTATTCTTATTGCTAAAAAAAAATTGCTAAAAATCTTCTAGATCCCAGTCATGCTTTATCACATTAGATTATTTTAACTTCTTCACAGAATTTATCAGAGACTAAAATTATTTTGTTTTTTGTTCAGTGATTTCTGTTTGTCTCCTCCCAACTTGCATATAAGTTCCCGTGTCTGTCTATTACTGCCATATCCCAAAAGCTTCATAAAAGAGTCTGGCATATGGCAGCTTGTTCACCACTTGATGAACTAACAGTTTTGATATGGAACAATCAACATCTGGTAGCATTTGTGGAGATCACAATCACAAGCTTTAGAAGTGTAACTCTGAGCTCTAGATCTACTGAGAAACAAGTAGCTACAGAGTGACCACTCCCTCCACTCATCAGGGTCGAGGCACAGCTGCAGGGTCTGGATTCAGCATCCACATTTGGGCATATCTGAATTTCAGCCCTAGTTAAAAAAATAATTCTACTCAGGATTCATTCTTTAAACCAGAGGTCCCCAACTCCTGGGCTGCAGACTGGTATTTGTCAGTGGCCTGTTAGGAACTGAGCCGTACAGCAGGAGGTGACCAGTGAGCGAGCAAAGCTTCATCTGCTGCTCCCCATCGCTTGCATTACCACCTGAACCATCCCCATCTCCGCCCCCAGTCCGTGGAAAAATTGTCTTCCCCAAAACCAGTCCCTGGTGCCAAAAAGGTTGGGGACCACTGCTTAAGACTGAATGAGCCAGTGAGCCCTAGTCTGGCTCCCCTCTTTCCTTTTCTTTCTTTCTTCCTTTCTCTCTTTTTCTTTCCTTTCTTCCCCTTCCTTCCTCTCTGTCTTCCTTTTTTTCTTTTTCATTGTTGTTGCTTAAAAGGAGTACACCAAGGGCTTCCCTGGTGGCGCAGTGGTTGAGAGTCCGCCTGCTGATCCAGGGTACGTGGGTTCGTGCCCCGTTCCGGGAGGATCCCACGTGCCGCGGAGCAGCTGGGCCCGTGGGCCATGGCCGCTGAGCCTGCGCGTCCGGAGCCTGTGCTCCGCAGCGGGAGGGGCCGCAGCGGTGAGAGGCCCACGTACCGAAAAAAAAAAAAAAAAAAAAGTTAAAAAAATAAGAAGTACACCAAGAAAAAAGAAGAGAGTTTTCTTGATAGGGCTCAATCTATTTAACTGTAAATATTAGAATATACATAAGCTTTCCCAACATAATGCAATCACTTTTTAAGTGTACAGTTACATAATTTGGAGGATATTCACATGGTTGTGCAAACAATCTCCAGAACTCTTTGTATCTCGCAAAATTTAAATTCTGTACCCATTAAACTCCCATTCCATGTCTTATAGTCCTGGCAGTATGAATCTGTTCCTAGCTTTACTTATGAAATTTATCTGTAGCACTGATGTGATCTTACAAAGCGATCCATGACACTTTTCTCAACTTGTACATGCACTACAGCAAGAAGGCTAATCCTCAGAGTGTGAAACCTCCTGAGTAACTGTCTCAAAGTCTAAGTTCCATAACCCATTGGATGTTTTGACTTTTTTTTTTTTTTTTTTTGCGGTACGCGGGCTTCTCACTGCTGTGGCCTCTCCCGTCGCGGAGCACAGGCTCTGGACGCGCAGGCTCAGCGGCCATGGCTCACGGGCCCAGCCGCTCCGCGGCATGTGGGATCTTCCCAGACCGGGGCATGAACCCGTGTCCCCTGCATCGGCAGGCGGACTCTCAACCACTGCACCACCAGGGAAGCCCTGTTTTGACATTTAAATACTAGATACAGGCGTTTGACTAACTCCTTAAATATTCTGAATTATTTTTTCATTTCACAAATTTAATGAGGTCTACCATCACTAATAACAAGGCTATTGACTACAAGAATGTTGACTGTATTATTACTTATTATAATCAACATTCTTAAGGAAACAAATTGCTCAAAAATAGGTTAAATAAATTGTAGTTGCATCAAAGATTATTTGAAAGGTGTAATAACATGGAAATATGTTCATTATATACTGTTGAGTGGAAAAAATCTGGTTACCAAATATGTAGTTTGATCTCATTTTTAAAGAATAAAAATATGTATGTTTGAATATATGCATGTATGTGCATGTGTTGTATTTTATATAATATACACACATACCTTTACACACATATGTATACAGACATATAGCAGCATGGTAGAGCAATAGAGACACAGAGAAAATTAGAGGAGAAAAGAGAGGGAACTGTACCTCTACATTATTGACAGCTTAATTTCATGTATGGAGGAAAATGAACTAGAAAATAAAAACTGGAAGAAAACAAAATAATTATGATTGTCTTTGGGAAAAGACAATGTGGGTAATTTTTGCTATTTGCATTTTCTAGTTATTAATAATTATATATTTACATTACCTTTGTAATTTGTGTAGTGTTTTAAGTAAAAAAGTTTTATATCCAAATTTTCAGTGATTTTTAATAAGATATATCAACAAAATGATTATTTCACCTTTAGCCCACAAATATAACTCATGCCATATTTTCTATCATTATGAAATACATTTGGGCACAGTCAATAAATAATATCACCCAATAAAATAAATCTTGTATGGTTCACTTTAATTAAACATTACATGAAAATATGCTACTAAAAAGCAGACATTAAACACATCTCCTAAAATAATTCTTAAAACATCCTAAATCCAATACCAAGGATTTAGTTGACACAAGTTAACATTATACAACTATATGTAACACATGTTTCAAAATAACCAAATCACAGGAAATTTTAAAGTAAAAAGAATTCAGAGAAGTCTTCAGTTAAATGTTACATAGTATTCATTATTTCTGTCAGCCAATGTACCTAGGAAGCAGGATAATTGATAGTACCTTTGCTTTGTGTAGAATGGAGGCATATGGGTTTAAATACTTTTTAATAGAGCACTATTGAAAGCAGAGTCAAAATTAAATCAGGAAAATGTGTTTTCTGTTTTAGTTTATTCTTGGGAGCTATTTTGACAAACATCAATTTCTCCTATTTTGTAAAATTCTTTTTCTCTACTGTATCTTAGCCCATGACTCAGGATTTTAAAAATGTCAGTATTCCCCCACATTTTCAGTGACAGTGTAGGTGCACAAACAGCTCTGATCTGGTGGACAGTTATGGAGAAGGCCGTGAAAGAGCAAGGGCACATCTGAGAGGATAAAAATCAATGACATTAATAATAATCACAGTTACAAGAGTTAGTGCAAGACTTTTATCAGATTATCAAAATTGTGGAATGGTGGATAGTCTACAGCTGGGAAACCTGATACCTGAGTTGTCACTCTAGATTTCTTAGTCATTTGTGTGAGCCTGAGCAAGTCAGAGGCTTTGGAAATCAGTTTCTTCAATTTAGAAATAAGTCTGGGCCAGGCTTATTAAAATTCCTTTCAGATTCACAGTTATATCACTCTAAGGTACATATACCTTTGGACACCTAACTACTATCAGGTACTGCTTTGGCAACATGAAAAATATCAGTTTCAATACTATATAAAACAATAAATGAACTACTAACCAAAATGTGGTACAATACAAACCACTGGAGTATTGTTATCCCTGAACAGTTCTTATTTTCTTACATTAAGAAAATTTTAACCTCCTACTGATCTAAAATGCCATATTGTTTCTTTTTATTTATGTCACTAATTTTCTTGGTTATTATGAAACTTCATTTCTGAATAAAATTTTATTTTTTAGTATTATTATTTAAGTTTCTAGGGAAATTATTCTCAGTAATGTTTTAAAATATTCATTAAATTCCTATTTACTTTAAATGTCAGCATTCTTTAAGTGCTCAATACAGTTTACACAACTAGAAGTTTAATCTGAAAATCTATAGGCTTTTAGTGTCTTTCATTTGAATTAACATTCCCTCATAATAAAAACTTAATGAAAGTTAATGGTATTGATATCTGATAATTTCTTTTTTTTTTTTTTTTTTTGCGGCACGCGGGCCTCTCACTGTTGCGGCCTCTCCCGTTGCAGAGCACAGGCTCCGGACGCACAGGCTCAGGGGCCACGGCCCACGGGCCCAGCCGCTCTGCGGCACGCGGGATCCTCCCGGACCGGGGCACGAACCCGTGTCCCCTGGATCGGCAGGTGGACTCTCAACCACTGCGCCACCAGGGAAGCCCGATATCTGATAATTTCTAAAGAAATATGGGGAAAGCATACACTTTAAATAGACAAATACATTCAGGAGAATATTACCTGGCTTGATTCTCCCCTTTGGATCTCAGAAAGTAAATAGCACTGTATTTTCATCCAGCTCTGAGAACTCAGCTTTATTTCTGCTATAGGCAAAGAGGTGATTTCATTCAACTAGACAATTCAATCAGCACAGCTTGCTGTAAACAGGAAATAATATATTATTTAGCGTAGCAAGATGAAAATCCCATTTGAGGGAAATGACTTGCTGGGTCTTTGCAAACACCTCAATTTCCCTTTTCATTGACCTCACAAGCAATGCTAAGGAATTAGTATTTAGATTTCTTTTTAGAAGGTCCCAAACGCAGGTCACCTCTATATTCTCTTTTGAGTGCTACAACCTAGACTGGTAAGGAAAGCAGAGATTTCTTCTTATATGCCAACCAAGTGAAATGTTAACTCATCATTATCAGCCTCATCCATGTTAACCTTCTCACAAACATGAGGTGGGGAAACAAACGGCTCAAGGTAGGAAGTAAGTGAAAACAATGAACATTTATTAAGTCTTTTCTTATGTGCCATATTCTTTATATTAATTAACTAACTTCAATTCTCACAACTCAGAGGTGATAATAGTTAATCCACTATGCATGATAAATTAGAAGAAAATGTTCAGAATGCTTAAGTCAATATTTAATGTGAAATCTATGACACACACACTTAAGATCTCACATTCATAAAAGTAGCTGTACATTTTTCTATTTTTCCTTTTACTTCCCTGGAATTTGCAAATATCTTTTAAGCCCTGAATAGAATTCAATACAATAAATACTTAATCTTTTCTGTTTGGTACTGTGGGGGACACACAAATGAACTAAGGGAGGCCCTAAATCCCATACTGATACTGCTGGTAATTAGTTCAATTTCACGACAGATTCTCCTAGTTCCAGTAGTATAAAAAGGCTTCCAGTTTTATTTATGAAATTTAAAAATTTATCTGTAGCACTGATGTGATCTTACAAAGTGATCCACGACATCTTTCTTACCTTGCACATCCACTGCAGCAAGAAGGCTAATCCTCAGAGTGTGAAACCTCCTGAGTAACTGTCTGAAAGCCTAAGTTCCATAACCCGCTGGGTGCTCTGACATTCTAATACTAGACACGGGCATTTGACTAACTCCATAAATACTATGAATTATTTTTTTCATTTTGAAGATCTAATGAGGTTAACTGTTTCTAATAACAAACAGCTATTTCTTAAAGGAAAGATAATCTCTGGGAAACAATACATGATTTTAGGATCTGAGAAGTAAAATGTGTTTTTAAGGTTGATATAATACAGAGGTCTTGACAGAATTTACAGTTCTCTGAGGTCACATGAGAGCATGAACATGAGCATCTGAATTCTAGAGGTAGAGAGACTTCATTAGCTCTAATCCCAGCTCAGTCACATGCTAAATGAGTGGCAAGTTCTTTGATTTCTCTGAGTCTCAGTATTTTTATCTGCAAAATGAAGCTAATAACACGTACTCTGAATAGTTGTTGTAAAGATCAAAAATAATACTTGTAAAGATCTAGTAGAGAGGATACAACAGGTACTTCATAAATAGTAACTTTTTTCTCATCTATCATTGCATTGCATCATTGGCTGCAGTAGCATTTCAACTCTGAGAGCATATATTTGGTCTGTGATAAACTAGTTGACCAGTTCAAGTATGAGTCCGATTAATGAGGATATGCAGAGATCAAATAAATAGATTCTTTGGACATTTTCTACAAATTACCTTCCCATACAGCTGTCTTCTAAATATAAGGTAGATGACTCTGGATTAGCTAAGAGGACAAAAATTGCCATTATCATCTTTATGGCTTTAGTTTGGGAAATAAAAATAGCGATAATGACCTTGGACTCTTGTGGAATTTCCGTAAGTAATGTATATAATTACCATGAAATGGACATCTTTTGATATCAATGAAATAGTAAAGTGAGATAGAATTTAGGAAGACACATTTCAGAGGTCTGCTCATTATAAAGCGCCTATGACTGTCACTTAAGCAAAAACAGATAAAGTATACTCATATTAAAACATATGGCAACATTCTTAAAGAAAATGCCTCAGTGATTGCATGATTCTACTGAACTACTGCCTCAGTTGACCAAAAGTCTAACTTGCACAGTGCAAATGCAACTACTTTGAGCTAAAGATTAGTTTTAGAAGAAATAATATTTGCATACTCCCCAGTGACCATTCATTTTAAAACCCGAATCTAGAGGTGCAATCATTTGCAAAATCAATTATTTCATGATTATGGTACCTAGATGGTTTTCTTTTTATATTGGACAATAAACATACTAATAACATGCACAGGTTAGGGAAAGTGATCATGGATCATCAGACTATACAAATGATCAGGACATGAAAAAGGGTTATGTATTTCAATGGTAAAAGCAATATGATTATTAGCTCTTCATTTGAAGCAGTTTATCTACAGTTCAAAAATGCTTTCAATGCTTTCACTGATTAAACTGTAAAGCATCTTTTTCATTGTCAGCAGAAGTGACCGGCATTTAATTATTAAAATAGACTCTTCTAACTATAAATAATTGAATTAATAGTTTTAAATTTAGTTTGGCTAAAATTGGTGAATTGATAAATAACTAAATAATGCAAGAATAAGAATTATCAAAACACTTTTGAGAACACAGTTCTGCTTGGAGGGCTCCATGGAGGAAGTGCCTCATTTTCAAGAAAGGGATGATGTTTCTTTTGTTTCCGTTCAATTCTTTCCTTCCTTTCTTTTTTTTCCTAAAGAGAAAATAGAAAACTATTTATATATAAATTTATATACAAATATGACCATTATTTTCAAATCAAGTTTCCTGCTGAAGAACAAAATAATCATTATAAGGTATTTAAATGTCATTTGCTAGCTTAATTGGTTATAAAGTAATTAACAGCTAGGGAATATTGCTAATTTATGAGCATACTATCAATAGGCGTTAACGCACCACTTAATTTTTAAAATATTAAAAGTGATAATATTTAAAAATTATGTAAAATAGGAAAAAAAGACCTGTAATCCCATAATTCAAAGAGAATAATTATTAGAAGTTAGTGATGACTTTCTGAGAACAGAGTCTCAGAAATAAATTTACTGGGTGCAAAGGTTGAATATGTGATGGCAGCAGAGGATACTTCACAGTGTTTAAAAATATTTGAATATTGAGGTTCATGTTTCTTTGCTTGTTATTGAGCTTGAGTACGTTTTCATTTCTTTAGTGCTTTTGTGAAGTTTTTGCTCTGTTATTTGGCTCTTCTAACTGTATGGTTACTGGTGCTTGTAATTTTTAGCTTTACATTTTCATATAATAAATATTATCCTTGCAGCATTTTATCTACATTATTTTTAGTCCTTAATTTTTTACCAAAAAATTAATAGTTCAACCACAGACAACTAAACTGTTTAAAGAGTAATATAGTCAAAATTTGTGTACCCACTACCTGCCTTTTGAAATAAAACATGACCAATACTTGTGCAGCCCTTGTACCCACTCCCTCACCACACCTGCTTTCTCTCCACCATCCAGAGATAACCATTACTGAATTTAGTGCTTATAGTTGCAGTGCATCCCTTAATACCTTTATCACACACACGTATTCATCCCCAAACAACAAATAATTTTGTTTTGCAGGTTTTTTGAGTTTTGCAGGTTTTTTGAGTTTATGCTAAGAGGCACCATGCTATATATTCTTTTGCATCTGTCTTTTATTTATGACCATATTTCTAAGATCCATCTATATGGAGCTGTAGCTCTAGTTCATTGATGCACAGAATTCCAGTATATCAACATATCACAGTTTACTAATCAATTTTGGTGTTGAAGACATGATGTTCTAATGTTTTTTCCACACAAAGACAATGCTGCTGTAAATATATCCCTGTTTGATTCCTTGTGCTTATAAGCCAAGATTTTCTCTCCAAGTATATGCCTAGGAGTGAAATTGCCAGTTTGTAGGGTATGAATATGTTCGAATTTGCTGGACAATAATGATTTATTCTCCAAAGTTGTAGGAAATTACCCTCCAGCCAGCAAATATACTGATTTTTTATTATTAATATGCTGTATTCTATTGTTTGGCATTTTATATTTAATGTTTAAATCTTCTGAAGTTTGTATTGCAGTAAAGTAATTGTTCGAAGTGATTTTATGTCCAAATGTCACAAATAATCCCAATTGTTATTGCCTCACATCCATTAATTTGTGTTCCTTTATTATATAGTACATCCTTACAGGTAATAGGTTCTGAAGCTATTATTCTACTTGTACTATACTATAATTTGTGCTCATTCATTCAATGTTAAGCACTGAGATCTTACTCTGGGTCAAGCAGTATACAGGGAGCCATGCATGAAGTGATTATAAAATACAAACACACAGGTTACTGTTCCTGTCCCTTAGGGAACTTTCAAAATAAATGGTTAATAAACAAGTACATAAACAACAGATAATTCCAAATTGTGTGAAATTCTATGAAACATATAAATAAGCTGTTGTGATTGATAAAAAATGAAAGGAAGTACTTACTTTCAAAGAAAAGTGGATTCAGGGAAAGTCACTTTGAGACGTGATGGGTAAGAGGAGCCACTGGTGATGTGCACTGAGGGGAGGGCACCCCACGCAGACAGAAGAGTGTGTGTGAGGACTCTGACAAGTGGGGAAAACTTGGGATGGGAGAGGAAGCCAGAAAGCCAGTGTGAATAAAGCCTGGCGGGAGATGGGAGCGGGGTCCAGATGAGAATGACAAGGTATACGTGTAAGATCAGACGGGGCCTGGCAGGCCATGGTAACATTTAGAACACAGGTTTGGAAAAAAAAAAAAAAAAGCTGTCAACAGGTGATTTGGAGAAGAAAGGCAGAATGCTCAGAGGTAAACCGGGGAACATGGCAGCAGAGGAGGAGACAGCTCAAGTGGAAGGGGAAATCGACTGTGCAGAATGCCTAGAGGTCTAGGAAACAGGGCAGAAAAGAATACATACCATAGTCTAGATGCTCTGGCAAAATCGTAACTCTCAAAGTTTAGTTTAGTTTAGTTTCAGAAAAGGGATAAGATGGGGGTTTACTGAGGATGAAAAGGATATGAAGAACTAAGGAAGTGTAAACAAACTTTCCAGAAGTTTAGCTATTAAAAAAGATGAGGATCATAGCTGGAGGGAAATGAAGAATTAAGAGAGTTTATTTTTATTAAGATTACTTATCCTGAGACTTGATGGGAATAATCCAGGAGGGTAGGAGAATGCAGATTCACAGGAGAGTGAAATGGTAAATTCATATTTCATTGCTTGATTGGTACAGTCCTGCTTCATATTATTTTGAAAATATTATCTTCCATCGTCTCACATTTTTATTATACCAGGTGAATTTTAGAACCATTTCGTTTCCCTGCTATACTCCCTTCCAAGAAATGACTGAGTATCTGAGGATTAATATGAAATCTAAACAATGATCTAGGAATACTTGAAATGTTAATAGCATTTGGCCTTTCATCCTGCAGCTTGGACTGTCTCTCCATTTCTTCAAGTTTCTGCTAAAACTATAAAGTTTAGTGGTTTCCTTGTATTCCAAAGAGCAGTGGTGTCACGGAACACTTGGACAACCCTGCCTCTGCAGGCTGAATGGCTTGGGAGGAGTGGTATTTTGGTAAATTATTAGGTGTCTATGCTTCTTTCATCAGTACATAAATGGAATTGATAATATCACAAGAAGAATATGGTAATGTAAGGTTCCATTAACATGCAATTATTCACATACAACAGAAGGATTGAAGAGAGGTGTGAAATTTTCTTTTTGTCTTAACATTTTGCTCTTCGTAATGAGAATGTTTTCATCTTTGTTATTTCTAATAAACAGAGAACCTCCTTTCAGAATCCTAACTGAGAAAATAAAAGCTGTAATTGGACCACGGTCAATCATCTTATTACTTTAGAGAGAGGCAGGCCCTCTAGCTAGGTGAAAGAAAAGCAGTGACCATGCTGTGTCCTCAGAAACTGACTGAAAAAACCTCACTGTCCATTCCATTTAACATAGGGAGAGAGAGGAACTGGAAGCAACCTTGAGTTTGCTGGCAGGTGCTAAAAAGTTAGGGCAGAAAATAGGCAATTAATTATCAACCTTAATATCAATTTACATGAATCAATGTTATCTTGAGTAATAATTAAAAGAGGTTTCTTAGAAAGTCCTCCTGTCTGTTGTTTGTTGGGGTCTGAATCTTTTGCTTATTTTCTTATTAAAGGTAACTATGAATTAATCTGGGAACCAGCTTGAAGAAGCATCTTACCTGATCTTTGGCTACAATTTTCACTTAAAACAGTGACCCATCAATTGCTCACTCCCCAAACTAGGTTGTACATCAAAATTTTGAGATGTTACTTTACATGAAAATTGAAGTAATTAGCTCTTCTGTATAGGGGTATTTTTCCATTCTCTCTGCAAACGAATTTCAATAAGAAATTGGTAAGATGGGGAACAGAGCTGTAACCTGTTGTACATGGATTTTTTTTTTAGGTAGAGCTGTATTGTAGGGATATATTGTATACCAAAACAAGTTATTTTGTCTCAGGTCTTTGATGAGTTTTTATTTTCCAGAGGATTGATTAGAATGAGAAAGTGACTAACCACTGTAATGAAACATTGTGTACCTAACTATGACTTAGTCACTAAGGAAATTTTATCTCAATTTCAAGACAATGTGAAAATAAAACTGAAAACTGAAACATTTACATTCAGTTACTACTCTTAAAGATACTAGCAGAATTAGCATACGTCTCCTTAATATAAGAAGATTTTTAATTTTTCTTAGAACAAAGCATTATTTAAGAGTTTAATCTAAGGAAATCATCATAGAACACTACTATCCTCATTCAAACGACTGAACCAATTTTGATCGCCTTATTACTGTTTATCTGCATGTATTTAGCATTATAGCAGTACTAAAGTCAACACATAAACAACAATAAATTCTGTTGGTATTTTTATTAGGATTGCATTAAATTTGTAAATTACTTCAGGGAAAACTGACATCTTTATAGCATCATTATAAGATTGTTTCTATACAAGGACAGTTTTGTTCTAATTTCTCAGGTATTCATTTGTGTCCTTCAGAAGTTTTCTCTATATTGGTATTGCACATTTCCTAAGTTTATTCCTAAGTGTTGCATCTTTTTATCCTATCTTTAAATAGCCTGCTTTGGGTCCTGTGTGTGTCTCTAGCTACTACTGATTCTAAAATTTATGTGGAAAAAAACCCCCCAAGAATATTCAGAAATACATTGAATGAAGAGTTATGAAGGGAGATTAACCCAAACATATATGAAAATATATAAGTCCTGACGATGAAACAGTGTTGTACTGGAGTATGTACAGTGAGATTGACCAATGGAACAGAAAGTTAAGAAATAAACAGACCTGAAAATATGGGAATGATCTAAGGTATCATATAATAAAGGCAGTACCTCAAATCAGTGGGTAAAAGTTGTGTTTTATGAAAGACGCATTTGGAAAAAATAAAGATGGAATCATATTTCCCATCATACACTAGGATAAATTCTAAGTGGAGCAAATGTTAAAATGTTAAATATAAAATCATAAAGTTATTAGAAGAAAAATGGGAGCTTTGACCCTAAGTTTTGGAGAAAGTCCTTTCAACTACACCTGAAAATCAGAAGCCATAAAAAAAGACTGACAGATTTGACACCTGAAAATAAAATAAAATTCTTCATGGAATAAAATGATATAAGACTTCCCTGGTGGCACAGTGGTTAAGAATCCACCTGCCAATGCAGAGGACACGGGTTTGAGCCCTGGTCCAGGAAGATTCCACATGCTGCAGAGCAACTAAGCCCATGTGCCACAACTACTGAGCCTGTTCTCTAGAACCCGTGAGCCAGAACTACTGAGCCCGCGTGCCACAACTACTAAAGCCCATGCACCCTAGAGCCCATGCTTCACAACAAGAGAAGCCACTGCTATGAGAAGCCCACACATCACAATGAAGAGTAGCCCCTGCTTGCCGCAACTAGAGAAAGCCTGTGTGCACAGGCGAAGACCCAATACAGCCAAAAATAAATAAATAAATAAATTTACTAAAATAATGATATAAGCAAAGTTGAGAGACCAAAAATACAATGGGAAAAAATTTGTAACTCATATCAGAAATGGTAGGCTAATTTCCCTAGTACATAAAAAAGCTTCTAGAAATCAGTAAGAAAAAGACCAACGAAAAAATGTTCAGTTTATGAATTGATACTTTACAGGAAAAATAATATAAATTATCCTCACACAAATGAAAGGATACTCAAGCTCAATCCTAACCAGAGAAATGCAAATAAAAAAATACTCTGGATGACATTTTTTTAACTTGCTGATAGACATGAATTCAAAAATCTTTGATAAGAAACCCTACTGGACCCTAAGCCCTGTGGAGAAATTTTGCACTTTTTGATTGCTGAACACGTGAATGTGTTAACTATTCACATAAAGTACTTATGCATCTGAAATGTATTACTTATTTACTTATTCAAAAATAAATGAATAAAATATATATTTATATTGATATTTTAAAATAGAAAACAGTATTTTGCTTGCCATCACTGAAAAGTAACTATAAACATAAGTACATTGAAACAAAGAATATAAAGTCCTGCTAGATATCATTTCTCCCAACGTTCATACTTGATTGCTTTCATTAAAAAACCACTTAAATAAGACCTTCTCCTCGAGGTCATCAGAAAGATCAAAAGAAAATAAAAAATGGAATAACTTTCTCATTAAATACAATTTTACTGTGTGTCAGGACCAAGTTCCACCTAAATTAACCTGGTATACCTTCAGTAATACACTTGTCAGTACACTTTTTTATAATTTTAGGTAGGAGAATCATTGCAAAGGATGAATGGGCATGACTGGTAAGTGACTAAATGTGGGGATGCAGGTAAGGAACATTATTATGACTAAAGTTTTAAGCCTGAGTGTTTTAAGGAATAGTAGAATCATTAATAGAAATGAGTAGATCAAATAAATTATGATATATGTAGGAGAGAATGAATTCAACAAGGTAGCTTCCAGGTAGAAATGGTCAGTAGGCATGGGACAAATAGAACTAGAATTAGGGACAGAAAAGTCAGAACAAGTACATTTAAAAGACACAGTGCATTACAAATAACACCTACCAGCCATTTTTCATATTCATCAAGAGCTTGTTTATCTTTAGCTTTTTTCTCAGCTCTTTTCAGTTCTTCTTTTCTTTTCTCATTTATTTTCTCTTTTTCCTTTTCCTTGAAAACAGCTTCCTTTTTTTCATTCCTATGTAGGATAGTCAAAACACTGGCAAGTTAAAGGAGAATATATAATAAAGATTCCCTAATGTGTCTTTGCAATAATGAGACTAAGTGCATTAGTAACATTCAAGTAAATGAATTTTAGAAAAGCCTAAAGTGTTACTAATTTAAGATCTATCAAAACATTTATTATTTTGGATTACCATTTTTCAATAGCAGTTACGTTATCTTTCCTTTTCTCAGCAACAGTTTCTTCCTCTTTCTGTTTCTTTGCTCTTTCATATTTTCTCTTTTTTACTTTTCTCTTTAAGATATTCCATCTTTTTCTCTTTCCATTTTTCTAAAGACTGAAAAAGTTCAGTTACTTTATTTAATGTGAATATAATAAAATAGTAAAACCACAGTTAATCATTAATTTTAAAATATTTTAAAAATAATTAAGATATTCAAAACCATTGCATACTTGCAGTGCTTCTCTTTTTCTCACAGCATTTTCTTCTTCAGTTTTCTTCTTGGTTTTTTCCTCAAGCCTTTTTTTTGCAGCTACCTTCTTTGCTTCCTTTTCTTTCATGACTTTCCAGGCCTCAAATGATGCTAAGGCTTCTTCTCTCTTAGCAGCTCTTTTCTATTTTGGAAAAATAATAGACAGTAATATGTATACGTATAAATAGACAAATATAGATAGATATAGATATACATACATTCATTTTTTTAATTCCCTTCATATTCATCAAATTAGGTTTCAAAGCAATCTATTTAAAATAGATTTAGAGAAGTTAATTGATAAAGAATGTTATCTGAATTATTCACTGCATTTTAAAATGTCCTTTCTTAAACATTTATCAGATATTGATCTACTACCATGTATGGGAAGGAATTTTTTTTGGAAGTATACTGAACAAATGCTATGAAAATAAACTGTAAAAGGCTAATTGGTACTGCAAAGTGCTCATAATGCAATATTGCACTAAAAGAAAAATATCAGGAAAGTTACAGGCCAGAAAGGTAAAGTTATATACTTTACCTTTCTGGCCTGTAACTTTCCTGATATTTTAACTTTAACTTTACCTTTCTGGCCTGTCAGAGTAAGGTAAATTGGTCAAGTCACACAGTAAACTACAGATCTGTGCTTTAACCCTGAGTTTTGACTGACATCAGAGCATAAAATTCTTACTGCATAAACATATCCCAAGTGTTGAAAACATGTGCCAGATTAGAAAATATGTAGGTGAACATATAGCAAGTATGTTATTACTTTACTTACTTCAATCTAATCCCATAATATTCTATGTTTGCCTTATAAAATATTGCTTAGCATTAAATGATATAAAGCTTTATTATAGAGATAACATAATTTAGAAGTAAAAGTATGAGCTCCCTCACTGAGTTGTGAAGAGCAAATGAGGTGTCTGGCGCTGACTGTGGCAGATAATGCTGCAAAGGCAGTGCCAGTGTCCAGGCACGTCCCCTGCAGGGCTGCTCCACACAGTGCTGTGCGCTGGGGAAATATGTTTCTATCCATGGTAGTATTAAAAGCACAATGGGGGCTTCCCTGGTGGCGCAGTGGTTGAGAGTCCGCCTGCCGATGCAGGGGACGCGGGTTCGTGCCCCGGTCCAGGAAGATCCCACATGCCGCGGAGGGAGAGGCCACAACAGTGAGAGGCCCGCATACCGCAAAAAAAAAAAAGCACAATGAAGGGTTGTTTTTATTTTCTTTTGTTTTTTTCAGGTATTTTACTTTAGAAGATAGGAAAGAACTGGACCATGTTGTAGGAAGGAGTTAGAGGCAGAAGGTGAAGTACAGGAGAGACTGAAATGAGAGCCCAGCTCCAGTCAGTGGGAAGGATAGGGGCAAATACTCAGGTAGAGGCTGGTCTTGAAGATACATACAAAACTCAAGATAGAAAAGGGGAAAACTGAAGGTTAATGTCTGATGACCCTTTATATTCCTGGCTAAGTTGTAATATCAAAGTCAATTTTTAATAATGAAATAGGTACATGGTCACAAGAAAAAATAAGTTCATAATCAGTAGTGCCAAAGCTATTGCTCACATATAATAAAAATCTCTGTGTATCCATGTTTTCATGTAAAACAGTTATATTTATATCAAACTAAAAATGTATAAAGTACCAGAGAAATAAAATCAGAAATCAATTCTTTTATATACAATTTATTTCACCATTTAAAAATCAGTTGATTTAAAAATATTAAACATTCAGACTATTTTACTGACTTAAAAATCCAGAATATTTTTTACTTCTATATTCAGAATACCTGTTCATTTTGAATCCTTAAGTTTTCACTTTCGATTCTTTTAATTCTGTGCATTTCATGTAAATAAACATTTTTCTTTTCTAACCACTCCTGTGGGAACAAGAAAAAGGCTATATGATATTCAAAGTTTTGCAAATGAATTAGAATTCTTATTTCTGAAATATATGATTAAAACTTTAAAAAAGCAAAACATAAAACTTATAGATTTTATATGTACTAGTATCATTCTTTTTCTGATAATATTCTAATATGTAAAGATGAGCAAGAATTAAGAAAATCATGTGTATATATGATTTATATATGTGTAATATAATGTGTAATGTAATGACTACATATATTAACATTTTTCTCTGAAATTCACGTGGACAATTTTCCAAAGTGTACAATATTCTGTACAACAATTTTCCAAAGTGTACTATATTCTGTACAACTATATATACTAACATTTTTCTCGGAAATTCACATGGACAATTTTCCAAAGTGTACTATATTCTGTACAACAAATAAGACAAAAAAAAAAGACTTCTTTTTTGGAATTGTGAAAAAATTAGGACAGCTTTCTTCTATGTAAGTTTAACTCAAATACAGAAAGTCTTAGGAAAGAAAAAAAAATTAAAACCCTTTTTGTTCATAACTATATAAACTTAAAGGAGAAAAAGTATAGAACATAGGTGTACCTCAGCTACATTTTGCTTTTGCTGTATTTTTATCAATTGCCATGGCATATTCTCTTTCTTTAAAAACAACTAAGATCAGTTAAACAAAGCCTAGAAGGAGATAATTTAGTATACATATAAAAAAAAAAGCTTTGGATTGCTCAGGTATTATAAAGGAAATAAATTAAACATTAAATCATCATCTCTGACAGGGTCATTTTACTTCCTGATAAACAAACCTTATGTAAGTGATTAATTCTTCTAATTTTTTAAAAAAATATTTTCCTTTTTACCTGATAAATAGCTGCCCTTATGTTATCTGCTCTGGCAGGTTTTGTACTCTGTTTCTGTGAGGGCTTTTGGTCCAAGACTCTCAAAGTCCCTAAATAGTGAGAAGTGGGAACTGTCAATGGAGTTCTCCTTAGAGAACCAGGTTTCCTTAAGAACTCAGATGTCACTAATCTGAAAAGATCCAAATGAATCAAGATAAACTATTACAACTCCACTTGGTAGAGACAGATTCATTAGATTTTGCAAATACTATATTTGAAAACTACATTATAATTTAATAAATTATAATTACTTTGAAAATGATGTGTTCTTAGTATACAAAGACCCCTATTCAACCTAATTTAAATTTTATTACTTAAAGTTATATAGCTTCAATGCAATTTTTCTTTTAAGGTTTTGTAATTAAAACATTTTTAACAAACATGGACTCAAGTTACATGGGAAAAGACAATATTAATAAGTAGGTTTTAATAGTTTCTTATGTTATTTTGCTACATAAACCATCTTAAATATAAAGTTAGACTAGTAACCTCTATTTCAGGGTTGGTGGGAAAATCTGGCCCCCCATCTATTCTGGTATATAAAGTTTATTGCACCCTGGCTTTTTCATTTATTTGCATAATGCCAACAGTGTCTTCCCTGCTACAATAGCAGAACTGGGTAGTTACAACAGAGACCATATGGCCTACAAGACCTGACATATGTCCTAACTCACGAATTTACAGAAAATGTTTGCTGACCCCTGTTACATTTGACTAATGATAATTTAAAAGATTCAGAAGGTTTTGAATAGCATTTATGAATTCTTATCATTTTAATAAACCAACTTAGTCCATAGAACCTCTAAGTTTAAAGTACAATTTTTCATGTGTTGGACAAAGACATTTAATAGAGAAGGTGAATGCTGGACTTCAGCTTTATTACCACTGTATATCTTCTGTCTCAGGAAAAACAGGAGAAAGAAACTATATCCCAGGAGCAATGTAGAACATAGAGGATCCTTAATCAATTCCTTTTTATAAATGAATATATTCAACTAGGGGGATTTACCATGAAGTAACTACTTCATTCTTCTCATATGAAGAAAATTAAGTAACACCAAATGAAATTTACTGTACAGAAGTTAAACTAAAACTAGTTTTCTTGGAATGTAAACCCATAACTGATGGAAAATGATAACTTTATTACCTGCCAGATGCACTGGATGCTCTATTATTTGTTGACTTTTTATTCTTCATATTTCTATCTTGAATTATTTTCTATTAAATAGAAAAAGCCAAAGATGGATTACTCACTGTATCGATCAGTTAGACTTAGAGGCCAATCTTCCAGTAAATCGATGTTTTTTAAGCATCTACTATGTGTCAAGTATAGCTGGCACCAGGAACAAACAAGGATATTACATTTTAGGGAGGTTGACTGGCAATAAAGACGTAAACTAATGTCACTCACGAAGGAGATAAACTAGGGTCCAGTGACAGTGACAGAGTGGAGTTGACGAGCCACAATAATGAATTTGGTCAGGGAAGGCCTCCCTGAAGGCTTGACATCAGAGCTCAGACAAATGATGAATAACAAAGGGCCACATGATGTTCTATGGAGAGCTTGATAATTTTGAGAAACCAAAAAAGGTGAAAGATGCTGAAGCACAGTGAATGGCAGGGAAAGCTGAGGAGTATAAGGTCCGGGAAGAATCGTATAAGATCTCCAGTGGTGAGGAGTCTGCTTTTTACTCCATGGGGAGAATCCAACAAAGAGACCTTAGAGGGGAATGATTAATCAGACTTCAGATCACTCAGTAGAGAGTAAGAATAAAGCCAAGGATTCATTCAAAAGAAATATGCTATAATCTTACTTGTTATATATAAATCACCTGTTCTAATTTAGAATTACCTCTGTTAAACATTTCTAAGACCTGTCTATAAATTCCAGAACACTCTTCTTCCTTTTAAGGAATAACTTTTCTACTTTACACGGACAGATGGGTGCTAACACTAAAGTGAGAGCAGATGTAAACACATCCCTAACTTGGCATTAGAGCTTTTTCCTAAGGAAACTGGTTAAGGACAATATACCTGGAATGTGGCTTAATGAACCTTCTCCATAAAATTTAATAAAAATTTAATACTCTGTTTATAAAAGTCCTGTTCAACCACAAGTTTTCAGCTGTTATCTTCCCTAGTGATAAGTATACATAGCCACCAATTAACTGCAGAAGAAACTGCATAAAGAAAATTTAGGAGAAATAGGGCTTCCCTGGTGGCACAGTGGTTGAGAGCCCGCCTGCCGATGCAGGGGACACGGGTTCGTGTCCCGGTCCGGGAAGATCCCACATGCCATGGAGCGGCTAGGCCATGAGCCATGGCCACTGAGCCTGCGCGTCCGGAGCCTGTGCTCTGCAACGGGAGAGGCCACAACAGTGAGAGACCCGCATACCACACACACAAAAAAGAAAATTTAGGAGAAATAAAGACTAAAAATGCTCCCCATAAATTTTAACAGTATAGTACTCTGGTGCAACGTAGTGTAGGGACAAGTAATCCTACATATCACAAATCTGGTTCTCAAGGTAATAATAATAATATTCCTGATAATGATCCTGTCCATCCATTTAAATAAGTATGGATGCTAATAAACTTTTCTTAAAGATTTTCATTAAAATTTATAAAATATTTAAAAATGATATCCAAAGGAATATCCTTCACTAACTCAAAACCTTAGAAGTTATTCCAGACAGCTGCATTTTTATAACATGAAGACCTACAGAAACATACCCACTTCTGGGTATGTATTTCTGAAACATTTAAAAATATATTATGATCATATACTTCTGTTAACTTTTAATGAAATGTTGGGTTTTATTATTTTCACTGCAAACCTTCCCTAAAGTTAAAATTCTATTGAATAAGAATCACTTGACAGTATAATACCATTATTTCCACGAATAATTCAGATGTACCTAACATGGAAGATAAAATATTTAAAAGTTCTATTTTGAATTTTAAGCTGTAGTATAGAAGGTACAATTTTATATAAATACCTTTGCAGACTCAGTGCATAAGATACTCTGAAGTTGAAACAGTGGTGGATCATCAACTGTTAAGTTACCATTCATAATCAGTTCAGCTTTCTCCTTTTCTTCTTCAAGGTCATCAGTAGTCACTTGACTTTCCTTGGGTTTCTCAAGTGTAGTGACAAAGTCTATCAAAACTGAGTTCTCTTCATTTTCAACTGATTTCAAGGAATTATGGTTTTCAGTGCATTCTTCATTCTGATCTATTTTGTGACAGAGTAACAGAACTAAATCTCCCTTCTGAATTAATAAGGTGGATAACAGATTCATTTGCTTTCTGCTAAATGAAAACTGTCTATAATCTCTTTCTTGCAAAATAATAAATGGAGAAAACTATCATATTCAACTTGAATAAACTTTTTTCCCAAGTGAGCTACAAAAGAAAAAATGGCTACTAAATCTACTAAAGCATTTGACACACCTTAGAAAATGGAATAACAACCCTAAACCATAGACATGTCACAAGCCCTTGTTGGTGTATAAACCAAGTAAGTGAAATGGCAATATCTATTCTATTCAAAAGCCTGTGTTTCTTAGCTGGAGCAAGAGGCACAGATTTCTAAGATACTACAGTTACTAGCAATGCACTTATAATATTGTACAGGTGTAGAGAGGACCAAGAATCAATGCAGTTCTAGAAGAGGCCACAACACAGAGAATAAAGCCATCCTTTAGAGTTTTACTCCCACTAAGATGCAGTGTTGCCTCTGATACCAAAAGGGCAGGAAAGGAAGGCCTAGTATTTACCCTCTCAGTGCTCAAGGGGTAGGCTTAAGCTCTGGCATGGAGGATTCAGTTTTGCTTTTACAGAATTGCTTCTATTATTCTGATTCTACCACACTTTAGAATGTTCAACAGAAAATCAGTGCTTTCTGCGTTGATCACCAACTTTCAGTTCTACTAGGATCCACCTACTGGCCAACCTGTATCTTTACTGTCAAAGTTTTAATTATGAGGCTTTCATTCCAGCCATTTCTGGGGAACTCATTTTATATCTAGGTAAGCTAGATATAATATCACTTTATAATTCCAGTTGTACATTCATATTTGGAGACTACTCATGATTCAAAGTATCATTAATGGATTCTTTAGAGCTGCTAATCAAAGTACTCAGTGAAAAGAACAAGGACTTTGGAGCAAAAGATTCAAATTATGGCTCCATCACTGACCTCGGGTATGTTTCCCAATATCTTTGCACTTCAGTTTTTCTCATCCGTAATATGACAAAAGTTATACTACATAGTAAGCACTTAATAAATATAAGTTATACATCCCAGTCTTAAAAACAGCTATGCCTTTAGCTCTCATTAAGTTATATGTCATAAGACTAAGGAAAGAAACAATGTTAACTACTCATACTCACTTTAACTACTCATAGCACTTACTATGTGCTAACGATGGTTCTGTTCTACATGCTTTACATGTATTAAAACTAATTTAATTCTCACAACCACCCTACTCTTATTAAGCCCATTTTGAAGAGCAACATACAGGGCCAGAAAGGTTAGTTACTTTCTCATATAGTTGTACCTAGATTCAAATCCAGCTTAGTCTCACTCTAAAAGTTCACCTAACCATTATGCTGACTATTGCAGCAACGCCTACATAATAACAGCTCACATTTAGTGAATACTCTACTTGTGCCAGGAATTGAGTTAGTGGCTAAAATGCATAGTATCACTTAATTTTCACAATAGCCTTATGAGATTGGTCTTATTATAACTTGGGGGATTGAGGCATTGACAGATGAAGTTCTGCATCTACAATCACATGGTTAATAAATTGTATTTTGGGGATTAAAACTCAGGCAAACACAAACATATATTGTTCCTATAACTGTGTAAAGTATTATTTCTTTTACAAATAGCATTCTAAGCAATACAGAGTTCATAAATAAAATAAGGTAGAATAATTTGATATAATCACCTGTGATGGAGGATTTTTCCCCAGATACTGGTGAAGAGGAATTTCCGAGACTTTCTTTAAGGGATGATGATGATAGACTTGTTAACCATGCATCCTGTTTAAAGAAAATGTATTTACTAGTAAGTTTAGTTCTCAAGATTTGTGGGGGGCAATAGGATTATTAAAACTACTTCATAACTCTGAAATCTGCATTATTAGTTTTCTGCTAAACACCAAAAGTAAGTCAAAGGAGGTTATAATATGCTTTACTTTCAAGCCTTTATATCTTGATCATCAATAGGTCACTAAGAGCTATTCCACTTCTTTAACTGAAACCTCTATGTTTTCAAAACTCCTACTGCTCTAAAATCAAATCTCAGAAATATTTAAGGTAAATATTTGACATGTTTTTCTCTAAGTATATATTTTCCTATAAAGTATAAAGGAAATAGTAGGTAAAAACCCTTAGTTTCAAACAAATATTACTTGTTGACCAAATGAAAGCAATTTATAAAACCAAGTAGACAGTTACTTCCATATATTTTAGATAAAAAACTACATAGATTTCATACACTTTAGTTTTCCTCAAAATTCCTATATCTGAATTAAAATAATTATTATATATGAAATGAAGTAATTATATTTGTGTATAAATTAAACATCTCTTTATAGAATAATACTCTAGTATTATTAGGTATTAGTATATTAGTATATATTATATCTAGTATATTAGGTATTATTAGTATTATAAAGGTGATGATATTATAATGTAAGAAGTTTGATTTTGTTGCATAGATAATAAATTTTAATTTTCTTTCCCATAATATTTACAAAGAAAATTATATGTCAAAAGCAATAGAGAGAAACCATCTGGGCAGATGGCAGAAGGGCTCAAACACTGGAGTCTACCCTGAGAAGGGAAGATTTACCCAAGGAGACTTACAAGTTAGTAGCCTTTTTCCTGAGGAAATTCCCCCAACTGTGCAGCTTAGTAGAAGGCTGCAGCATTACTAAGCTGGCTTGAGGGGTCAGAAGATAGAGTTTAGGACTAGAAGATCAGGCAATAAATTTGGAGAAGAGCTGCAGAAGGCATGAACCCCAATATCTGCATATAAATCCACCTCAAACACTTGGATCATCTATGCATGGCATGGGAAAGACCTCAGAGGGTCCTGTAAAATCACAGTAGCTAGAAAGTGAAAAATCTAAGCAGAGATTTCAGTCAATGTCCATGGCAAGGGAGACAGAGCTGGGAATTTGTCTAGCCATAATATCTTTGTGCTAGAGCACATGTTCAGAGGAACATAACAGAATCCAGAATCTCTACAACATATCATTCATAATGTTCAGTAGTCAATCAAAATGTTAATAAGTAAAAAAAAAATGGTGACACATACTCATGAAAACAAACACAACAAAAGCAGTCTATAGTAACCAAGCCAGAGATGACCCAGATGTTGCAATTAGCAAACAAGAACTTTAAAGTAGGGATTATAAATATGTTCAAGCACTTAGGAGGAGATATATACATAGTGGCTGAACAGATAGGGTACCTTATTATTAGATACAGAAAATACAAAAAATACCAATCGAAATTCTAGAGTTGAACACTACTAAAATTAAAAAAAAAATCACTGATAGACTTAACAGCAGATCAGGAATGGTAGAAAAAGGCAGTGAACTTGAAGACAGAACAATACAACTTACTCAATCTAAAAAAACAAAGGGAAAAAAGATTAAAGAAACATGAAAGAAATTTAGAGATCAGTGAGACATATCAAAAATTTCAATGCGCATGTAATTACAAACAAGAGGGAGGAAAATAAAACAGAAAAAAATTTTAACTTCCCATCTGCATGGAAAATATCAGTTTACAAATCCTGAAATCTTGACAAAACCCAAGCAGGATAAATATAAAGAAAACCACACCTAAGTACCTCATAGTCAAATTGTTGTAATTCAAAGAAAAAAGACTAAACCTTGAAAATAATTCTGAAAGCTGCCAGAAAAAAACAAAACATTGTATAATGAGGATAGCAAAATAAATTTTTGCTGATTTCGTAACAGAAATAATAGAGGCCAGGAACAATGGAAACCTATAAAGAGCTGGGGATAGGAGAAGGAAACTGTCAGCCAGGAAGTGTATATTCAACTAAGCCATCCTTCAAAAATGAAGATAAAGTGAATATGTTTTACATAAGAAAAGACTGAGAGAATCGATCACTGGCAAACCAAGAAATGCAAAAATAAGTTCTTAAGATTGAAGGGAAATAACACTAGAAGGTAATCTGGATCTATAGGAAGAAATGAAGATCCCTAGAAATGGTATATATATCTAAGAAAACTATAAATGTTTATTCTTTTCTTCTTTTAGTTCTTTAAAAGTCTAAGACAGGGCTTCCCTGGTGGTGCAGTGGTTGAGAGTCTGCCTGCCGATGCAGGGGACACGGGTTCATGCCCCAGTCCGGGAAGATCCCACATGCCACGGAGCAGTTGGGCCCGTGAAACATGGCCACTTGAGCCTGCGCGTCCGGAGCCTGTGCTCCGCAACGGGAGAGGCCACAACAGTGAGAGGCCCGCGTACCACAAAAAAAAAAAAAAAAAAGTCTAAGAAAAAAAGTTTAAAAGGCTCTTTAAAGAAACGTTATAACTCTGTGTTGTGGAAATTATATCATATGTAGGTATAATATACATGACATCAACAGCATGATGGATGAGGGAGTATATGGAACTATACTGTTACAAGGTTTCTATTTTAAATGTGAAACAATACAGTGTCAACTGTATTGTGATCATTTATAGATGCATTTTGTAATCCATAAGACAACTACTAAAAATATAACGCAAATAGGTATAGTCAAAAGGCAACAGAGAAAACTAATGGAAAACTAAAACCTACGTGATTAACTCTGAATAAAAAGGCAAGAAAGAAGTTATAGAGGAACAACTTCAATTTTAAAAAAATAGATAAAATAAATAGAAAAAAAACAGCAACAAATTGGCCCTAAGTGTACTTACATTAAATGTATATGGACTGGATTTCCCTGGTGGCGCATTGGTTAAGAATCCACCTGCCAATGCAGGGGACATGGGTTCAAGCCCAGGTCTGGGAAGATCCCACATGCCATGGAGCAACTAAGCCCGTGAGCCACAACTACTGAGCCTGTGCTCTAGAGCCCGTGAGCCACAATTGCTGAGCCCGAGAGCCACAACTACTGAAGCCTGTGCACCTAGAGCCCGTGCTCCACAACAAGAGAAGCCATCATGATGAGAAGCCCGCACACCACAACAAAGGGTAGCCCCCTTGCCATAACTAGAGAAAGCCCGTGCAAGCAATGAAGACCCAATGCAGCCAAAAATAAAATAAATAAATTTATTAAAAAAAGTATATGGACTAAACACTCATAAATGGAATAATGGATTCATAAGTAGATCGCAATTAAAAAGCAGATTGTCAGACTTGATAAAAAAGTAATACCAAACTGCTATTACAAGAGTCATTTAAAGAAAAAGATTGTTTGAAAGGAAAATTATGGAAAAAGTTATACCATGCAAATACTGAAATGTTGAAATGTCAGGCAAAACAAACTGCAAGATATGAAGCATTACCAGAGATACAAAAATTTCATAGGGCTAAATAGGGTCAAGAACTAATAATGATGAATGTGTATGTGTTTAATTACAGAGTCATGGAATGCTGACAGAACAAAAAGGAAGTACAGAGAAATTCACAAACATAATTGGAGATTTTAACACACTCTATTTAGTACATGGCAAATCAACTAGACAAAAATTCAGTAAGAAAGGAGAAGATCTGAATGACACTACCAACCATCTTGACCAAACTGAAATTACAGAACGTTATATCTAACACCTGCAGAACACACATTCTTTGTTAATACAAATGAAACCTTTCACAAGACACACTTAGTCTGGGCCATAAAAAAAAAAAAACCCAACAATTAAAAAAATGTGAATTCATATAAAATATATTCTTTGATCATAATAAAATTAAATTATAAATTTATGCAAGAATATATCTAGAGAAGATCTAATATGTGGAAATAAAATCATTCACCATAAAATAACCATTTGGCCAAAAAAGAGATCACAAGGAAAATTAGAAAATGTATTTAAAGGAATGATAATGAAAATAAATGGCATCAAAAAAATTGAGTGCTGCTCTCTATTTACAATAGCCCGGAGATGGAAACAATGCCCATCATCGGATGAATGGATAAAGAAGATGTGGCACATATATACAATGGAATATTACTCAGCCATAAAAAGAAACGAAATTGAGTTATTTGTAATGAGGTGGATGGACCTAGAGTCTGTCATACAGAGTGAAGTAAGTCAGAAAGAAAAAGACAAATACTGTATGCTAACACATATATATGGAATTTAAGAAAAAAAAATGTCATGAAGAACCTAGGGGTAAGGCAGGAATAAAGACACAGACCTCCTAGAGAACGGACTTGAGGTTATGGGGAGGGGGAAGGGTGAGCTGTGACAGGGCGAGAGAGAGTCATGGACATATACACACTAACAAACGTAGTAAGGTAGATAGCTAGTTGGAAGCAGCCGCATGGCACAGGGAGATTGGCTTGGTGCTTTGTGACAGCCTGGAGGGGTGGGATAGGGAGGGTGGGAGGGAGGGAGACGCAAGAGGGAAGAGATATGGAAACATATGTATATGTATAACTGATTCACTTTGTTATAAAGCAGAAACTAACACACCATTGTAAAGCAATTACACCCCAATAAAGATGTTAAAAAAAAAATTGAGTGCTGCTAATCAGTGCATTAGAGGAAAATTTATAGTTTTCAAAGGTTTTGATAGAAGGGATGAGAAGCTTAAAATGGATGGACACATTTCTAACTTAAAGGTAAGCAAATTAAACCCAAAGAAAATAAAAGAAAGAAATAATAAAGAGTGAAAATCAATGAAATTGGAAACAAACAACAGAGAAAGCTAACAAAGCCAACACTGGTTCTTTTAACAGAGTTAAAGTTTTAACAGAACTGAGCAATGCCTATCAAAATTTAACAAGAGAGACAGAAAACACAAACTACATATTAGAAATGAAAGATGGAATGTCATGATAATTTTACTGTCATCAAAAGGATAAGGGAATATCACAACCAACTTTATAAATTCAACATCTCAGATAAAGTGGATAAATTTCTAAATAGACATAAATTACCAAACTGATGAGAAAATCTGGATACCAAATATTTATCCCCCCCCAAAAAAATCAAACTTAGTGTCAAAGACCTCTCCACAAAGAAAATTCTAGGCCCAGATAATTTCGCTGGTGAATTCTCTCAATTAAGGGGAAAATGATACTAAACTTTCGGTTTCATACCAAACAAACTTTTAGAAAATAAATGAGGAAGCGACATTCCCCAATTCATAGGATACTCACACCTGATAACAACATTATAAGGAAAAAATTATAGTCAACTTCCATAAATATTGATGTAGAAGTCTTAACAAAATATTAAAAAATCAAATCCCACACAAAAATAGTGTACTATGATGGACTAGATTTTATCCCAGGAATAATGAGTTAATTTAACATATAAACATAGATATATATCATCATACACACGCACACACAAATGAAAGGTGGAAAGTGAGGTTGTATCGAGAAAGAAAATGTCACCCTTTCGATACCCAGCTGTGACATTTGCAGGAAGGTAAGGCAATAGGGAGAGAAGTGCAGTGTCATGTGAAAGCTTATACAAAGTTAAAGAGGCTTCAGCATAGTTGAATGTGGATGAAAATAGACTCTTCCGGAGCCAAAGATTATAGACATAGGAGAGAGAAGGGTTGGACAAAAAATAAATGGGAAATCCCTGAAAATGTGGGCTTAAAGAAGATTCAGAGCATGGTCAGGAAAATTTTATAATGAGGAATAAGGAAAATTCAGACTATTAAAAACAGAAGTATCTAAAATACCCAACAAAGATAATAGCTCTACAATATGGGTTATGTTATAGTCATTAAGGTGAACATAGTCTCAAGATCACCCAGCAACATGGAAACACGTCATGACCTAATGTTAAGAGATTAAACCAAAAAGCATGATACAAAACATTGTGAATGTTAAGATGACAAATATTATAAAAACAAGTATAGAAAAACAGCCCAAAAGTGGAGTAAGAATAATGAATATAGTTGTCATTAGGTGATGGGATTATGGGTAGATATTTTTCAATTAAATTTTCTGTCATAATATATGTTACTTTAAAAAGTTTAGGAATACTTTTTTCTTTAATCAAGGGATATAGAATACATCACAAAGAGCAATTAAAGTTAGGTATCACTACCAGTTTGAATAGTGTTCCCTCAAAATTCATGTCTACCCCAAATCTCCGAATGTGATCTTATTTGAAAATAAGGTGTTTGCAGATGGAATTAGTTAAGATGAGAATCTACTGGAGTAGGGCAGACCCTAAATCAATGACTGGTGTCTTGTTTTAGACAACAGTGAGGGAAGACACAGAGACCCAGGGAAGAAGACCATGGGTTGATGGAGGTAAGGACTGGAGTGACGCAGCTACAAGCCAAGGACCACCAAAGATTTCTGACAACCACCAGAAACTGGAAGAAGCAAAGAAGGATTCTTCCCTAGAGCCTTCAGAGGGAACATAGCCCTGTTCACACCCTGATATTGGATTTCTGACCTCCAGAACTGAGAGAACTTCTGTTGTTTTAAGTCATCTAGTTTGTGGCAATTTGTTACAGCAGCTACAGTGAACTAACACAATATCCACTTGACCAGATGATTTTATTAAACATAAAATAATTGTTGGGTTTTGATAACACCCTCTCTTCACCTGACTTTCAGAACAAATTAGGACATAGCACATTGAAGTCAGGCAGACTTATATCAAATTGCCAGCTTTTCTGGTAAAGCTAACCTGCAGGATAAGAGTGGAATCAGAGCCTACTGTGCTCATACTTCTGACCTGAATTGGAGAGATTCTTCTGTTTAGTTGTGATACAAAGGACTTCCTCTGTCTGCCTTTGTACCACCTCCCAGGGAGCAGATCTTTTCTCACATCAGTAACACAGAGGAGTCAGGAGAAGAAAAAAGAAGCTTAGCCAGTACTGTTTAGTTCCTTTTCTCTGATCTGCTCAAGCAGATTGTGGAGTAGGAATGTTCTTCCCATACTTATCCCTTCTGAAATGTGAGGTGGAACTTCTCTAACCATAGTGAAATGTAAAGACAGGCGGCCAAGTGTTCTTCCCTAATAACAATACACAGTAAACTCCTGATGAAGTCCTGAAGGATCACATCTACATCCCTTCTGGTATATCCCAAAAAATACAGGACTGTGCCGTGAACATTCAGTATACATTTGTTGAGTGATTAAAACCAAATGAATAAAATGACATTGGCCATAAATTATACAATTCAAAGATATGTAAATAAAAACTCTTGCAATTAAAGTGTTGCATAGATTCAAAAAGGCAAGTTTTTTTCACATTTTACTTTCTCTGAAATTGGATGCATCGTATGTTACAGTTTAGCAGTTTTCTTCTTTCTTAGCAGTACATAAAATAATGCTGTATTTTTGCTGTATCTTACAATTGAGTTTTAGATCCAATAAAATATATTTTTAAAAACTTAAAATTATTTCCTTATCAATTGCCGAAGGAATCATGTAACACATACACACATGCACGCTCACACACAAGTATTCTTTTTCTCATAATCAGATGCAAAAACCTGAATTAGAAACACAGTTTAGCAGTAGCGCTAACCTCAGGGTCAAGGTTTTCAGAGAATGCATTTTTCTCAGCTTCTGGTTGTCTGCCATTCAGCCTTGGGAGGAATGAAGGTGCAGAATATGCCTCTAATTCTTCATGGAGGGCAGTGTCTTTGTCTTCTCCTAGCCTGTCTTTCTCTTCCCTGTGGCTGTGCTTTTTCAACATGCTCCTTGGCCGAGGTGAAGGCTTAAAGTGGTTGTCTGCTTCAAGGCTGCTGTTATTTTCTGCAGAAAAATACAATGTTTTAATGCATTAAATAAAATTTAATACACTAAAAAATACATTTTTAAAATGACTATGGCTTCTCCTACACCGCAGGTGTCACCACACTTCCCTCCTGTGCCCAAGCACCTTGGCTTTCTTTCCTGGAGAGTCTAGAAGAAGCCCACACCCTTCTCTACACAGAACTCCAAAAAGTACAAGTAGGTGATAGTTCATAATCAAATAATTTTTTTTTAATGGCTGCCATCCTGGAAGTAACTAGTATACTTCACTTTTGTGAGTAAACGCATCAACTCTCATAGTATTAAAAAAAATTTTTTTTTAACAAACAAAACCAAACTGCTTCAGTTTCAGGCTTTATAAAATGAGGCAGTTCATCCATCAAAACCTTTATTGAGTATCTGCTGCCAGGCCCCATACACATCACTCACATTAATGGACCTCAGAATCAAGACACTGGCAATGGCCCTGTCCAAGGATTTTAGAGGCTGGGAAAGGAGACGATTCTAAACAAACAAAATTATAAGACAAAGGTAAGTGCTGTTACAAGTATAAAGATGATGTCAGTACAGGGAGTAGAAGAGCCAAATATCCCTGGAAGGAGGAACAGACAACTGGATAACTTGTGAGCTGCTGTTCTCTGAGTCCATAAAACCTCTCCAGCAGTTATTAAAATTTCTCAGTTACTATTTCATCACTTCTAAGTTTAAAACAATAATCTAATGCTGGTATACTTCCAGCCCTCAAAACATGATAAGAAACATTTTCCATGAACTTTTCCCTAAATTTTACCTGTTATACATATCCATCTCTCCATTGTTCTACCAATGTATTCTTCTGATGAAACTTCAAAACTGAACTAATTAATACCTTTATCCTTTTTATCTATAAGTCGAGTTATAAATCCTGCTAGAAGATTCTACAACCATAGGTAATTGGAACCACTATAAATGTTTCATTACCAATTTTAGGTATGTCCTAAACTCTGGTCAAATGTCCAATCCAAAATCCAAGAGTCATCTTAGATTCCTCCCTCAAAATCCAAAGAATCACAATACCCTATCCATTCTACTTGCTAAATTTCTCTCTCATTTATCCCACTTTCTACATCCCCACTCTCAGTTCCTCATCCACTCTTGCCTAGATTACTGCCTCAGTGATATTTATAAAACACAAATCAGATCACATCACTCCTCTCCACAAAATTTTTCAATGGCTCCCCATCAGCCAGTCTTACAGAATAAAAAGCTCATTGCCTCTGAACAATATAAAATGTTTCATGGTTTTGTCTCTGGCTACCTGTGCTGCCTCATCACTGACACACCCACTTAGTAATCTGTCCTGAAATGCTGGGCTCACTGTCCTTCTGCAGCTGTGCCACATGCCTCCTGCCACCAGAGCTTGCCACCCAAGCTCTCCCTCTGCCTAGGATGTCCACTTCCTGTTTCTCCTCCTGAAAAATGCTTGCCTGTCTTTGGAACCTCAGTTTAAGCAGAATATTGTATAATGCCTGGTTTTGAGTCATTTTTTTTATTGTGGTAATAACACTTAATAGGAGATCCACCCTCTTAACAAATTTTCAAGTGCATATTACAGTATTATTAACTAAAGGCACAATGCCAAAAGGCAGAGCTCTAAAACTTATTCATCTTGCATAACTGAAACTTTACATCTGTTGACTAGCAACTCGCATTTCTCTCTCCCTCCAGCCCCTCATAACCACCATTCTACCCACTCTCTGTATGGGGTTGCCTATTTCAGATATTTCATATTTGAATCTTGTTCTGACACTTATTAGCATTGTAAACTTACACGAATCAGATAACCGTCACACACTCCAGTTTTCCTATAGGTAGAATTAGCTAAGATTTGCTAAAGTTCTCATGGGACTTGAGTAAGATAATACATACAAAGCACACAACACAGTGCCTGACACATGGGAAGTGCTCAATGAATATCAATGATTGTATAGACATTTCCTGTTCTGGTTTGTCCACCACTCCTGTTTTCTTTTTGGGTAGCCTCTCCTCCTTTCTATCCATGTGATTCTGTGGGTTAATAAATATCTCCTCCATACCTCAGTGAGAATGATGGGCATGTGATGTAGCCCTCTCCTTCCTGTGCAGCTTATCACAGAAACTTCATTTCCCCTGACCACAGCAGGCAGTCAGGAGGTCAGGATTTTTCTACTTGGAGTTGGTGGATATGCCTTTAAGGCCATGGAGCTGGAAGGATGTGATTTAGAGACTAGTGGCATTCTCTGCTGCCAAGTGAAGGGCTGTCTGAGACAAAGAAACCAAATGACAGAAAAATGGACCAAGGGATGGAATTAATGGGGCAGTGACAGTGCAGGAGGAGAGAATGAGAGGGTCAGGGAGGGAGGACAAAAGTAAAAAGAATCCTGATGATATAGAAATACCGATTCTCTACACTTAATCACACCTAAAGCAAGGACTTCTGACATCCATGCTCAACACAGCGATAAACTCTTTCCACTGATGTTTGAATTGGGTCATTTGCATCTGAGAGTCCTGACTACAGGTATTATTATTTGTCAGTTATAGCTATTGACACCAGCTCCTCTAGGAAGCCTTCCCTGATGCCCTCAGGTAAATTTAGATGCCCACTTTCCTGTGTTCTTACTATACCTTTTATACACCTTCCCACCAAATTGTTAAGTCTTTGCTATGGTCTGAATGTTTGTGTCTCCACCCAATTCTTATGTTGAAATCTTAACCCCAAAAGTGACGTATTAGGAGGTGAGGTCTTTGGAAGGTGATTAAGTCATGAGGGTAAAATCTTCATGAATGGGATTAATGCCCTTAAAATAATGCTCTACAAAGTTCCTTTGCCCTTTGCACCACATAAAGATACAATGAGAAGCCTGCAACCCGGAAGAGGGCCCTATCCAACCATGTGAGCCCTGTGATTTCAGACTTCCAGCCTCCAGAACTGTAAGAAATAGGTTTCTGTTGGTGATAATCTACCCAGTCTGTGGTATTCAGTTACAGCAGCCCAAACGGCCTAAGACAGTATTGGAGGATTGGTACTAAGTCTTTGTAATGCCACAGTGATAGCTACTATCACAGTGCTTGTAACAGTGAAACATATCGTACCCACAATAAATATGTTGGATAAATAAGATGATCTGCTTATGAACAAATGCTGAATAATAAAATGAATAGTAAAAGCATTTATAGAGTACTTAATTTATGCCAAGATTGCTCTAAGCACTTCAAATACATGAATTTAACTTAATTGCCTCAAACCCCTAGTGGTGGTTCAAATATTGTCTCCCTTTTACAGGTAAATAAAATGAGGAACAAAGAGCTCATGTGCCCATAGTCATAAACTCTAGTTTGTGGGATTAAAGCAGGAGCACCCAGACTCCAATGCTAATGTAGTCAAGGTTCTCCTGCTTTAAAGTTAAAATAAAAACAGCATAACCTGTAAAAATTACTTTCTACAATCACTACCAATGTGACCACTACCTGATAAAAGTGAAAGAGTTTGATTATTGTACTAGTTACAGCAGACAAGCAAGAACAAAGGAAACTTTCAGGTTCTAATATTTTTAGAAAGCATTAAGTGATACTCAGCAATATCTCACCACATTAAAAATATTAAGTTCTAAACTCTATAAGAAAAAAAAGTCTAAAAATTTAGAGAAGAATAAAGCTAAGCTCATTAACCACTTTCCTTCTTTAATGAATGAATTATTCATTTAAACATTCAAATACTTTACGAATTCTACATGCCAGGCACTAACCAGCAGCCTCAAGTTTTTTCTTCAACTTGAATAACCTAGGAATAATGATTTTAATATATTTTATACCAAAATTCCACTTCCAGAAGCATCATCAAGTTTTCAGAAAGAAAAAAAAAATACATCTATACATTATCAAAATGTTTTATTTTACAATCAAATGTAAATGATTACTTGTTTTGGTAATTTTTTTATCCTACATATACTGAATTGCAAATGGTTAATGATTGTTTAAAAATACAGTATTGCACATTTAGAATCCTGAACTATCTTGTGGTCAAAATACAGTATTTCTCTAGTTATTTTAATTTGTCACAGGTTTTAAAAAAGATATTAAATGGGTGGATTATTGCTGATTATCTACCATAAAGTTCTAATTATGTACTTCTATCTATATCAGACTAATTTTTAGCTTCTATAACATGCTCACATTTTCTTATTAACCTAATGAAAAGCTTTTTAGAATCAGGACGAATAGGATAAACGTAATCCATAAAAATAGGTTTTTAAACTCAACTAAGACTAGGAAACACTGCATATTCTTTCTTGAAGATTCACCGTGCATATGTCTTTATTAACAGTTCCAAGAAGTTCATAAAGAAATTGGTTTAAAATTCCTATAACTCTGTGTTTTCCCCTCAATACCAATGAACAAACTGTGGAACATACTTTGGGAAATGGTGATGTAATGGATTATTCACTCTTTGATTACATTTCCCTTCTCTCCATTTTTGATTTTACTCAGTACACTGGGAAGGTACATTTTAGCAAGTTAATTGTGTTTCATTAGACCTTGTGCTTACACTTTTGTAGAAGTTTATAGTTTGAGACATACTTCAGTAGATTCTTAAAACAATTCTGTAGGAAAGGAGAGCAGGTTTCCTCCCCCTCCTCATGAAGACAGTGAGGCTTACCCTACGGCTGAGGTCACACATAATTAACTTGCAGTAGCTTTTCCCCTAGTATCCCTGCTTGCTTTATCTTCTCCTCATTTGAAAGTGGATGGAATTGTGGGGGTGGAAAAAGGAGTGTCTGAAATACAGCTTTGCCTAAGGTTACCAGTGCTATTATGTAAAGTATGAAATACTTACCAGTACCATATTTAATGATGATATGAAGGAAAGAGGTTTTTGTGAAGGTTAGCATCAACTACTATTTTTTCTATAGAACATAAAAAGACTGGAAGACTCCAAATCCTTAAACTTCTATGCCCTTGTTTCTGCGTGACAGCCCAGGGGATGTCACAGCAGTTGGTGCCTGCTTCACTCCATCTCTGCTGCACTATGCACAGAGCTCAGTAGAACTGTGAAGAAACTACTGTAATCACACCAGGAACATCCCCACAGAAAATTGAGTTTTAGTGGATTTTCCTGAGGAACAGAGAAACCAAATGGAGATTCTCTTTTCTTAAGGAAAATCTGGAGGCTTAAACAATGACAGCAACAACACCTGCCCCCACCACCCCCTTCAAATATACAAATGCCAAACAAATATTCTGGCAAATGGCTGTATGGAAATGATTATTGTTTTAAGGACTAGCCCCAATGCTGCTATAACCCTCATGTCTGGAGTGTGAAATGGATTAGAAAGGATTCCATTGTAGTTCCACTGCTAAAAACAAAATTGGAGCTCACAGGCCTAAGCACGGTTAGACCCAGGAGCTTTGGAGCCACAGCTGTGGATAACTGAAGGTACTTTGGCCAGCTATTAGGCACTAGCAGAGATATAAAACTGAACGTACAACTGGACATCAGAATTATGGTTTTTCTCTACAGTTCTATTATTTTTATTTATATCTGTAAAATTGAAAGGTTAAGTCTGATTTTTTTTTCTTAAATATCTACTAGCCACCATATGCAGTGGTTAAGAATCCGCCTGCCAATGTGGGGGACACGGGTTCAATCCCTGGTCTGGGAAGATCCCACATGCCACGGAGCAACTAAGCCCATGCACCACAACTACTGAGCCTGTGCTCTAAAGCCCGTGAACCACAGCTACTGAACCCATGCAGCACAACTACTGAAGCCCGCACGCCTAGAGCCCATGCTCCACAACAAGAGAAGCCACTGCAATGAGAAGCCTGTGCACTGCAGCGAAGAGTAGCCCCTGCTCTCCACAACTAGAGAAAGCCTGTGAGTGGCAAAGAAGACCCAACGCAGCCAAATATAAATAATAAATAAATAAATAAATAATTTAAAAAATCTATTAGCTACCATATAAAAGTATTTTGTGATTATCTTAAAATAAATTTTCAAGAAATGCAATTACAGTAACCTAACAAATTACCTGAAGATGCGCTTTTGAATAGAAGAATTCTCGGTTTCGTTTCCATTTTAATTTTCTCTTTTTCAACTTCTTGTTGTTTATTTTGAGATTCAGATAAGGGATTTACAATCATGCCTTTACCACCATCAGGTGCCATCTCATCATTTTTGATAGAGACTACTTGCTCAT
The DNA here is from genome assembly GCF_949774975.1 of Lagenorhynchus albirostris. Lineage (NCBI taxonomy): Eukaryota > Metazoa > Chordata > Mammalia > Artiodactyla > Delphinidae > Lagenorhynchus > Lagenorhynchus albirostris. The sequence continues at coordinate 39,031,523 of NC_083098.1, read as the reverse complement.
CTTTCCTCACATCATTGATTGATTTCTTGGTTTTCAAAAAAGACAGTTTCGGAGAATTCTTTTCTTCATCATCTGATATATGAAAATCATTAATCTTTTTCTTAACTGAATTTTCATCTACTGAGGTGTCAGAAAAATCACCTAAGGAAACTGAAAAGCAGAAGAGAAAAAATATTTTCAATAGTGTATTTTAAAGTTTTAAAGATTACATCAATCAAAAAGATTACCTTAAAGACTGGAAATGAATTTACAACTGTGAATAGATTTGCAGCCCTAAAAAACAGCGAACTTTGGCAGGTTTTATTGGCATTAGTAAAATAAAAATTTCAGTTTCATTAATTTATTCAAAACATACTTATCGAGTATGAATAGTTTGTCAAGCCAAGCACTGTGCTTGCTCTGAGAAAACTCCTTCAAAATTTCTTCAAAGTAATAATCAGCCAGGGACATTTAAATTAGATTTTGGACTGTAAAGCTTTTCTTTTGTTTATCAAAAACTTCATAAAACCAACAATATTTGTAAATGGAAGAATTTGCTAATAATGTTTTTTCATAAAAATTTTGGAAATGCAATTCTATCCATACCACAGTATTAGATTTTACTATGAGAAGAATAATAAAGAATGCTTAACCGAACTATAAAGCAATGATTTAACTATTGTTCTGATTACTTTTACAGAGAACATTGAGAGTTATTCACTGAAAGTATAAAACACTGAATTTCAAGTTTAGAATTTTGTATGTTTATCCTGAAATGTAAAATATTGATATTTTACATAATCAAAAGAAACCAAATTAACCATACAATACTGATATATTGGGTTTTTTAAACTGATTCCCTTTCATAGCCAAAAAACCCTTGATTTATAAAAAGCATTATAAAAGTGATCCTAACGTGCACAAAGTTTAGTTCTATGGGCCCTAGTTATTACCTCATAGGGTTGACCTTAAAGATGAACTTGTTATCTCCAATATGGTTTACCACAAACAAGCAAATCTGCTGTCAGTTAAATTTTATTTTCATACATACATTCAGAAAAAAACCAAGGACAATCATACAACTTCTTTAAGATTAAGAGTGGCTTTTTATTCATTAAAAAGTTGGAGATCTAAAACCTGTGAATTCATAGGTATTATTTTAACATAGTGATTTTTTTGCAGGGTTGGGCTAAACCTAACTAAAGAAGCAAAAATAAGAGAAGTGGTTTACTTTCCCATGTTCTCACATACCAATCTCATCATTGTCAAAGTCATCTGAGTATTCAGAACTTCTTTGTCTGGCTGAGCGAGCTGTAATTGCTTTTATTAGTTCATCCTGAAATGAGATAACTGAAATCAATTTCTACCCAAATGTGGAGGTCTCATATATTGAATTAATTCTTTAAACAAATAATGCTTGATTAATAACTGCCTTAAAACTTAGGTTTCATTCATTTAACAGATATTCACTGAAAGCCTACCTTATGCCATGCACCCAACCCTTAAGACTCAATGCAGAACATCACAGACAATTCCTTTCCTCATGGACCTTTGGGTTAAATTAAAGAAGACAGACAACACCAAGCAAATGAATCGAAGGACTCAACTTAGGGTTCATTATAAATTGGCATTATGGAAGAAACTGGTATTCTTTATGATCTTTTGTTTCAGCGTATTGCTGTTAACAGATGTAATCAAGACTGCAAATTTAGAGGCTGAGTTCAAAATTGTAGTGACTGGACAGAGAAAGCCTAAATGTTATAATGTTACACCGGGGGGGGGAACATTTTTTATATGAAAATGGCAATTAGAAACTGCTATTCAACTTTTAAAAGCTAATTTAACTTTTAATATACTAAGAATCTAGTATTGAGTTTAGTTTGGTAGTCTTAAAGACACAAAGAAGAGTTGGTAATACTGGAGCCCAAATACAATCATCTGAAAAATTTCAAAAGAAACATAGATTTACTCCAGCTTTACATAGGACTGTTGTATTGAATAGAAGCACTTTCAAGTCCAATATTCCCAATACAGTGTTTACCTTTTAAAATTATTCAAAATAAAAATATTTTACCTGGAAAGTAGTTCTTTTGGTGACTTTTGGACTCTTTGTATATGCCAAAGTTGTGCTAAAAACTTCATCAGACATCATCTAATTTTATAAAATGGCTAACAAATGATAGGGATAATTCAACCTCTGATGGTGGCTGAAATATATAAAAAACAAATCAAACTTTTTTGCATGCTTGAAAATTTCCATTACTATACTTAGTACTCCCTCCCTGCCCCCAAAGCCAAACAAAAACCAGAAAAGCATCATATGAACATTGAGCTATATCTTCACTTTTAAGTAGCAGAGTAATAAACAGAGTTTTTGTAAAGAAAAAGCAAATTCTACTATCAAACTTGTTTTCAGAAAAATAAAATTCAAACTGAAGTTATCCAAAAATATTTCTACAATTATTTTATTATCCTAAATAAGTTTTACAATTATTGCACTCATTTAAATAATGAGTGCAATAGGTTGTTGCCAATTAAAATAGAAACTTTTTCACCTCTCTTCCATTCAAAAAGTATAATATAGCCTACAAAACAGCCATACTTATTTAAAAGGCTACCAAGAAGACAACTGTCAGCATAAAGTACAGCAACGTTCCCCAACCTTTTTGGCACCAGGGACCAGTTTCGTGGAAGACAATTTTTCCACAGATGGTGGGTGGGGGGAATTGTTCGGGTGGTAATGCAAGCGATGGGGAGCGACGGGGGGCGGCAGATGAAGCTTCGCTCACTCGCCCGCCGTTCACCCACTGCTGTGCGGTCCGGTTCCTGGTTCCTAACAGGGGTCTGCGGCCTGGGGTTGGGGACCCCTGAAGTACAGAAGTCCCCTACATACCAATGAGTTCCATTCCGAGATTGTGTTTGTAAATCCAATTTGTTCGTAAGTCCAACAAATTTAGCCTAGGTACCCAACAGTAGTACAGTACAACAACTAGCATATAGGCGCCGGCATCAGGTGAACAGGCAAGAAGAGTTACTGACTGGAGGAGGGAGAGGAGGTGGGAGATGGCAGAGTTGAAGGATTGTCAGCAATAGGAGACGGAGGGCAAGCTGCAATTTCACTCATGCCTGACGTTGATGGCACATGTTCTGCTTCCTGGCTGCATTCAATTCTATCTACCCTCTTGCTTCCGGGCATCCTGGGCTTGAAATAAAGATACTGAACTACTGTGCCCTATACAGTACTGTACAGTAAAGTACACAAAAGTACAACCACTTGTAGAGGACGCACACACGTGACAGTGTACACCATACACGTGAACTAACGTACGTGATTGGACGTGAGAACGCAGGTTCGAATCTTTTAAAGTTCGCAACTTGAAGGTTCATAGGTAGGGGAATTAGTGTACATAACTAAGAACATCACCATTTTTTAAAAAAAGTTTACATACAGTGCTGGGAAAGAAAAAGATCGTAAATAGTGATATTCTTCCAGCCACTCTTCCCTCTCACAAGTGTTGAAATACTATTAGATAAAAAGGGCTTCCCTGGTAGCGCAGTGGTTGAGAGTCCGCCTGCCGATGCAGGGGACACGGGTTCGTGCCCCGGTCCGGAAAGATCCCACATGCCGCGGAGCAGCTGGGCCCGTGAGCCATGGCCGCTGAGCCTGCGCGTCCGGAGCCTGTGCTCCGCAACGGGAGAGGCCACAACAGTGAGAGGTCCGCGTACCGAGGGAAAAAAAAAAAAAAAAAAAGGAAGCTTCTGCGATGGACTGCATTAAAATCTCTGTTAAATGGTCCTGTGGACGTTTCCAGTGTTCCAGGCAGAGGCTGCTCACCCTCCCCGCCGCCCTCAGCAGCGCGGGGCGGGGGACTGCTCCGGCCCGGCCAGATGGCCCCCTGTCCCTGCCCGCTCTGCCCCGTGTCGCCGACCAAGCACCCGTCGGTGCACAGCCGAGCGCCGCCTCCGCCCCGATTCTCCACAACCCCCAAGTCCCGCGGTCTGTACTCACTCTGCATTTCTGCGGATGTCTCCCCGCGACCGGAGGAACCAGCTGTTGGCCCCTCTCCTGGGCCTGCACCTGGCTGCTCTCTGAGACCAACTCTGCAGCGAGCGAGGAGGCGGTACTAAGAACGCAGGTGGGAAGCGGTTGCTAGGAAACAGCGTCTCCGGGAGGAAGTGACATACCGCGCCGCAGGTCTCTCGGGTACCTAACACCGCCCTACAGCCCGCCGTGTCACTGGTGCGACCGCCCAGACGAAGGAAATGACATCAGCCCTGTGGGTCTGGGGAGAAGGGTGCTTTATAGGCCGCCTGTGCTTCGGTCATTACCTAGGAGACAGGACCTGTCCAGCTCCCACCTGCGAGCTGAGAGCTGGCGCTTGTCAGTGGAGTTAGGATCTTCAGCCGCACAAAGCACATCCATCGTTCGTTTTGCCACAGTTGTTACAGACATTAAGTTCTGTGAATCGCAGGAGTGTACTAACGGACTAGTGCACTGACAGATGGGACAGAATAGCAAGACAGAGACGTTTGCAGGCTCAGGAGTCAAACTGCGCGTTTGAATCCTGGTGCACCTCCCTCTGTCCGTGTGACATCGTGCAAGTTAACGTCTGTACACCCCAGTTTCCTCTTCTGTAAAATAAATAAATAAATATAATAATATTAATAGCCACCTTAATAGCGTTGCTGTCAGTACTGAATGAAATCATGCAGATGGAATACTTGGAAGAGTGCCTGGGATTGCATTCTGTCAATGTTAGATACTCTCTTTGTGCAACTCAGCCACAAAGGGCCTGGATAGAAGTCATCCCTTGTCGACACAGCTGAAAACCCATTCCAATTGTTTCTTTAATGTAAAGTTCTCCGCTTTGTATATGTACTCAGTGGATAATCTGGCTAAAATCAAACCAGTCCACAAAATGATCTAATAGGCAGAGGACTGTGTGCTGATAAGGTAACCAAAATCAACACCACTTAATTAGGATAGGTAATCCTTAAACAAATACTTTTCTTTAAAGACTTTAAAATAACAAGGATTTCTACTTTTCTTTAATTTAAAAGAAGCTCAATCCTAAATTGTCTGAATGCAGTTATTATTCACTGACAAGTAATTAAACTTGTTCCCAGTATTTTTCCCGACTCTGAAATTTATTTTCACTTGTTCAACAATTATTTATAAACAAATCACATTGAGATATAAGTTTAATAAATCAATGTGTTGAAAAACCAAATGTGCATAACAAGAAATACGAAATTTAGTGTAAAAAAACAGCCTATGCTTTTAACAATATGTGCAGTGCAATTTTTTAAATACTACATTCAGTTTATGCGCAACTTGTCCTTGTTTGAAAAACTCAGTTTGATCAACATTTGCTTAACTTTGATGTTTTCAAACATTTTTGGATGTCTGCATCAAAGATTTTTCATTCACCACATACTGTTAACTTTCTGACCCATATAAGTTATTAATCAACAAATATGATTCCATCATAGTACCTGTGTCCACAAGGAAAGGACAATGTCCACATTTTCCTTATATGTGAAGTACTAATTTGCTTATGTTGAAATAGTTATATTCATTCAAAATGCTCTGTTCATTTTTTCATCCATTTGGCTAATATAGTTTTCACTTAGATACGGCTTAAGAAAATAAAATTCAAAAAGATATTAATAAAAAGAGCTTTAAGAGTCTATCTTTTTTTACAGAACCCACTAGATTTTATTTTTAACTTAATTCAAAATAATTAATACAGGATATAAAAGCTATGCCATACGTAGCTATAGTAAATAAGACAGTTAACCTGAACTAGTTAATTTCTCACAAGCCCTAAGGCACAATGTCTTTCCACTATTATGTTAAGCAGAATATTATGCATTTTATTAATATTTTCAGGTAGCTTCAGTATAATAATGTTAATAATAACATTATATAAACCTGAATTAATAGCATGATGTTTTCTGATGTATAGTTTGCAATAAATAACTGTTGAATGAATGAATGAAATCAAGAATTAACAAATAGCATTTAAAGCTGAAAAATAATTTTTGAAACATTCCTATAAAAGCTCATGGATACTCAAGAAAATGAAAACACTCCAACACACAAAATTTCAGTAGCTTACGTAATATTTTCTCTATGTTTCACTTTTCTAATATGTATTTGACCACAGAAGTATTTGCCTAGCAAACTTTTTTGAGTTTACTACTCTTTTCATTTCCAAACTTTGCCTTCATTCATTCATTCAATAAGTAAGTATACCCATAACATTTTGGGTCAGATTTGGTGAGTTCCAAGGGTAAAGCAGACTACGTCCCTGCCTGGGGATCCTGTAGACTAGAGAGAGCTGGAAGGCTGGGTAAACACATAATGACTGTACACTGTGAGAATTTCTCTATAGGAATACAAAGTAAGAAGCTCTGAAGAGAGAAAAATTCTTCCTGGAGGTTCTAAAGAGTTTTCCCAGAGAAAGTGAATTCAAGTCGATTAATGAATTTAGGAGATAAGGAGGGATTTTAAGCAGAGGAAATGGTCTATGAATATGGAGGCTAACACTGTTCTATCTGAGGGGCAAGGAGGGGAGTGAGAAGCTCCACTTCCAGATCAAGAAGCAAATGAAAAGTGACTCTTCTTCAAAATTTCCCTGCCTTCACAAGAACAGGCAAATTGTTAAGTCTTCTGACAGGCAGTTAGAGAAAATTGATCTTGTACTCACAGGCAGCGCTGGTTGAAAACATACAGCACGTGTCTAACATCTTGAGAAGTATGCTACAAAAGCAAATCCCTCTGGGTGTCAATTGATAAAGATTATATTTGCATTAAACATTGAATGCCTGTGTTGGCAGAGGATAGGAGAAAGAGTCCAGATTCAAGTGCACTTACCAATCAATACCAGGGCCGATTTGTGGGAAAAGAACAGCAAGAAGCTTATAGAAGGTGAATATCAGAATCTTGAAGAAAGACAAACATGACGAACTACACTGGCCATCTTTAGTCAAATATAGCAGTATGTATTTTGGGGCTGTTAAGCAGACATACATGAATACAGCAGGAGAAGCATGATTCCTCATAATTCGAACTCAGAAGCTGTAATTCAAACAAGTACCTACAGGGCGATTTTTTCCCCCATGTTAGTTTACAACTGCATTCAGCTAAGAGGTGCAAAGGTGACTTGGAGAGAAAGCACTTCCACTGCCTAAACAGGCTTGTGTTCTGTGCAGTAATCCTATGTGTCTTCTGAAAGCGAGAGGAAAGGAATTTCAGGCATGATGTACTTTTTCTGTAAAAAAATAAAACAAAACAAATCATTCCCAAAGGAAGTAGGACTTCGTGAATTGTTCCTGAGCTCAGCAATATTCTTGCATCTCCAGCTAAATGAAGAGACAGACTTAGGTTAATTTCCTAGGGTGACTAGAAATGAATGCCTTTAAGACTGTTGCAAGGCTTGCATCCTACTGGGTAAAACATACGGAGTTTTGCAAGCTACTAGGAGGAACGGGAGAACATACCAAAGACTGGGAGACTGACCTTAGGCCAGTGACCAAGAGATGAAAGCATTGGGGAAGGACTGGTCTTTTCGAGACTTATATGGGCCACAGTTGAAATGCTTCTCCATAAGGTGTTTGACCAAGAATGGTTAAGACACAAGTTTTCACCCCTCCTAGCAGAAACAGATTCCTCTCCTATGTACAAGGCCTTTCTTCACACCCACGTGTACCAAGGCCAGGCACGGACGTTTCAGTGAAGAGTAATATTAGGAAGGATGGAATACCCAGTGCAGTTAGAGGTCTGGTGATGTTCAGCTGAGCACTGCCAAGGGTGGTATGAAATGGCAAGTGAAACCGTTTGTGAAAACAATTCGTAGGAAGAGGCTTTGGGTTACCGGGTTAGACCTGTCTCTCTTCCACGGAGAGTAGGGCTTACTTACTGTCTATAGCAGAGAAAGTCTAGGTGCAGAGACCTTTCCTTAGGTGGATGATCAAATGGAAGTCAAGTGCATGGGGAGCCCTGTTAAAGGAACAGCCAAGCAAGATAAGAGGAGTCACTTGAAAAATGCACTCGTCTTAGGGTAGCTGGTACAAGCAACCACTGTGTGAAATCTGTATCCTGCGAGCCATGGGTAGTCGGATGCATGATAGATACCTGAAATTTCAAACATTGTATTGATTCACCACGTGAAACTCTTCGGTCACACCGGAAACAGGCTACTATTCGTCTGACAGCCTGCACTACAACAGTTTCCTCAGCTTAGTTTATAGCTGCCTTCAGGTAAGAGATGCAAGCCTGAGTTGGCTAGAAAGCATTTCCACTATTAAAAGGCCCGTATTCCGACCAGTAAATATTTTTGTCCTCTCAAACTGAGACGAAAGGAATTTCATTAATGGTGTACTGTCTCTGTCAAAGAGTCACCACCAGAGGAAGCAGGGTGTGAAAATGGTTGCAGAGTTCTGAAATACTCTTCGTCTTCAGCTGAATGACGAGAAGGGCTCAGCTTAGTTTCCTAGTGTGACGAGAGGCAAATGCCTTTAAGTTTGTATGAAAGACTGATGTCCTACTGGTAAAACATATGTGAGTATACCTAGCCACAAAGAGGATGGCTGAGAAGACACTAACCTCTGTGGAGACGCACTTTCGCACTTGGATAACGAGAGAAGAGCTGTAGGTGTAAGACATGCATCTGCTGCTTCTATGGCCTAAACTGAACACCCTCCTCCCTGTGGTATTTAACTGAGAATGAGAGGCAAAAGTGTACAACCAGCCAAAGAGAAGTAGCTTCCTTTCTGAAGCAGAAAGCCTTTCTGCAATGCTATGTGAAGGGCCTTGTGTTCCAGGTGGGTGAGAAAAAGGTAATGTTACAGAAGGAAAAAATCGCAGTGTGCATGGAGACCAAGCAGTGCCCAGGGGAGTTTTACCAACGGCAGCTTTCATTGCGAAAGTTGACAGTTTAATGGAAGTATTTGAAAGGCCGAATCCTTAGTGTTACTTGGTTAGACCTGTCTCTCTTACACAGAGAGAAGGGCTTGCTTACTGGGTACTGCAGGGAAAGACTAGGTGCAGATACCTCTCCTTAGGTGGATGATCAAAAGAAATTCAAGTGCATGGGGAGCCCTGTTAAAGGGACAACCGGGCAAATTAAGAAGAAGCACTTTAAAAATGCATTCATCTCAGCGTACACGATAGAATCGTCTAGAGTGAAGGCTGTGTGAAATGTGTATCCTATGAGCTGTTCTCCAAAGGCCACGGGTGAGTCTGATGCATGCTAGATCTCAGAAACTTCACACATTGTATTCATTCACCTTTTGAAACTCTTCGCTCACTTCCAAATAAGGCTACAACCCCTCTGGCAGGCCTACACAATGACGGTTTCCTCACGTTAGTTTGTATCTGTAAGAGGGGCAAGGGTGAGTTGGCTAGAAAGCGTTTCCACTGCCTTAAAAGATCTGTATTCCAACCAGAAAACATTTTTGTCTTTTCAAATTGAGAAGAAGGGAAATACGGGCACTGTGTGCTGTCTCTGTCAAAGAGTCATCCACAGAGGGAGCAGTGTGTGAGAATGGTTGTAGAGTTCTGCAATACTCTTCATTTCAGCTGAATGACAAAAAGCACTCAGCTTAGTTTCCGAGGGTAACTACAGGCAAATGCATTTTACTTTTTTTGAAAGGCTGGTGTCCTACTGGTAAAATACATGTACGTTTTCAAGCCAAAATAAGGATGGTTGAGAAGACACCAACCTCTGTGGAGATGGACTATTGTGCTTGGATCACGCTAGGAAAGCTGCAGGCATAGGGCTTTGGTCGCTGCTGCTTCTAGGGCCTAACCTGAAGACGTTCCTCCCGGTGGTATTTAACTGCGAATGGTAGGGAAAAACCTTCAACCTGCCACAAAGAAGTACCTTCCTTTCTGAAGCAGAAACTCTTTCTTCAACGCTATATGAAGGGCCTTCTCTTCCAGATGGCTGAGAAAAAGATAATATTACAAAAGGAGAAATTCACACTGTTCGTGGAATCCTGGTGATGCTCAGAGGAGTTTTGCCGAGGGTAGATTTCATTGTGAACGTTGACCGTTTGGTGGAAGCATTTGCAAGGGCCAAGTTTAATGTTGCCTGGTTAGACCTGTCTCTCGTACACGGAGAGTAGGACTTGCTTACTGGATACTTCAGGGAAAGTCTAGGGGCAGAGCCATCGCCTTAGGTGGGGGATCAAGTGCAAGGGGAGCACTGTTAAAGGGACAACGAGGCAAGATAAGCAGCAGCACTCGTCTCAGCGTAAAAGGTAGAAGCGTCTAGAGTGAAGACTGTGAAATGAGTATCCTACGAACTGCACTCCGGAGGCCAAGGGTGAGTCTGATGCAAGCGAGATTTCAGGAATTTCACACATTGTATCGATTTGGCTTTTGAAACTCTTGGGTCACTTTGGAATAAGGCTACAATTCCAGCTTGCATACACTCTATTGCAGAGAAAGTCTAGGGAGCAGCACTCTGTCCTTTGGGGGATGAACATGTGGAAGTCAAATACCTGGGGAGCTCTGTTAACTCGACAGTCCAAGCAAGATGTGAAGAGCCACTTGAAAACTGCACTCATCTCCGTGTACCCGGTAGAAGCAACCGCACTGTGAAATTTGTATCCTGCGAGCTGCTCTCCTTAGGTCATGGGTGATTCGGAGGTGTGCTTGCTTTTAGAAATTTCACACACTGTATTGATTCGGCATGTGAGACTCCTCAGTCACAATAACACAGGCTACTATTCGCCCGGCAAGCCGGCACTACAACGGTCTCCTCTCGTTAGTTTATAGCTGCCTTCAGGTAGGAGGTGCAAGCCTGAGTTGGCTAGACAGTGTTTCCTCTATGTAAAAAGGCCCGTTTCCGGAGCAGTAAACATTGTTGTCCTGTCACATGGAGACGAACAGGATTTCGCTCACGGTGTACTGTCTCTGTCATGGAGTCCCCACCAGAGGAAGCTGGGTGGGTGGGTGAAAAGTTGCAGAGCTCTGAAATACACTTCGCCTTCAGCCGAAAGACAAGAAGTGCTCAGTTTACTTTCCTAGGGTGAGTAGAGGCGAATTCCTTTAGTTTGCATGAAAGGCTGGTATCCAACTGGTAAAATATATGTGAGATTTCCTAGCCAGAAGGAGGATGGTTGAGAAGACAACGACCTCAGTGGAGAGGGACTTTGTGCTTGGCCTCAAGCAAGGAGAGCTTCAGGTATAGGGCTTTGGTCGCTGCTGGTTTTATAGCTTAAGCTGAACACCCTCCTCCCTGTGGAAGTTAACTGAGAAGGACAGGAAAAAGCATTCCAGCTGCCAAGGAGAAGGACTTTTCTTCCTGAGGCAGAAAGCCTGTTTGCAATGCCATGGGAGGGGCCTTGCTTCCTGGTGGGTGAGAAAAAGGTAATGTTACAGAAGGAGAAATTGCCACTCTCTGTGGAGCCCTGGCGTTGCTCAGAGTTTTGCTGAGGGCAGCTTTCATTGGGAACGGTGACCACTGGTGGAATCATTTGAAAGGCTGAGTCTTTAGTGTTACCTGGGGAGACCTGTCTCTTACACAGAGAGTAGGGCTTGCTTCCTGGGGACTGCAGGGAATTCTACGTGCCGAGCCCTCTCCTTAGGTGGATGATCTAATGGAAGTCAAGTGCGCCGGGCACCCTTAAGGGCACAACCAGGCATATTAACAAGAGGCACTTGAAACCTGCACTCACCTCAGTGAGCACGGTAGCATCGCCGACAGTGAAGGATGTGTAAAATGTGTATCCTACGAGCTGCTCTCCGAAGGCCATGGGGGAGTCTGATGCATGCTACATCTCAGAATCTTCACACATTAGGTTGAATCGGCTTTGGAAACTCTTCGGTCTCTTTGAATAAGGCTAAAATTCCACTGGCAATGCTACATTACAACGGTTTCCTCACGTTACTTTGCACCTAGGACAGATGGTGAAAGCAAAGCTATACAGACAAAATCTCACACAGAAGCATATACATACACACTCACAAAAAGAGGAAAAGGGAAAAAAATAATCTATCTTGCTCCCAAAGTCCACCTCCTCAATTTGGAATGATTCGTTGTCTATTCAGGTATTCCACAGATGCACGGTACATCAAGTTGATTGTGGAGCTTTAATCTGCTGCTTCTGAGGCTGCTGCGAGAAATTTCCCTTTCTCTTCTTTATTCACACAGCCCCCAGGGCTCAGCTTTGGATTTGGCCCCGCCTCTGCGTGTAGATCGCCTGAGGGCATCAGACTGGACGGGGTTAATGGAGCCGCTGATTCGGGGGATCTGGCTCACTCAAACTGCAGGGACAGAGGGGTACGGATGCGGGGCGAGTCTGCGGCGACAGAGGCCGGCGTGACGTTGCACCAGCCGGAGACGCGTCGTGCATTCTCCAGGGGAAATTGTCCCTGGATCACGGGACCCCGGCAGTGGTGGGCTGCAGAAGCTCCCGGGAGGGGAGGTGGGGATAGTGACCTGTGCTCGCACACGGGCTTCTTGGTGGCTGCAGCAGAAGCTTTAGCGTCTAATGCCCGTCTCTGGGGTCCGCGCTGATAGTCGCGGCTTGCGCCCGTCTCTGGAGCTCCTCTAAGCGGTGCTCTTAATCCCCTCTTGTAGCGCACCAGGAAACAAAGAGGCAAGGATAAGCCTCTTGTCTCTTCGGCTGCTGCAGACTTTTCCCGGACTCCCTCCCGGCTAGCCTTGGCGCACTAACCCCTTCAGGCTGTGTTCACGCCACCAACCCCAGTGCTCTCCCTGGGGTGTAAGCTCCGAAGCCCAAGCCTCAGCTACTAGCCCACGCCAGTCCTGGCGGGTGAGCAGACAAGCCTATCGGGCTGGCGAGTGCTGCTCGGCACCTATCCTCTGTGTGGGAATCTCTCCGTTTTGCCCTCCGCACCCCTGTTGCTGTGCTCTCCTCCAGGGCTCTGAAGCTTCCCCCCTCCACCACCTGCAATCTCTGCCCTCGAAGGGGCTTCTAGTGTGTGGAAACCTTTCCTCCTTCACAGCTCCCTCCGACTGGTGCAGGTCCCATCCCTATTCTTTTGTCTCTGTTTTTTCTTTTTTCTTTTGCCCTACCCAGGTACCTGGGGGAGTTCCTTGCCTTTTGGGAGGTCTGAGGTCTTATGACAGCGTTCAGTGGGTGTTCTATAGGAGCAGTTCAACGTGTAGATGTATCTCTGAGGTATCCGTGGGGAGGAAGGTGATCTCCGCGTCCTACTCTTCCACGATCTTCTCCTGTCTCTAATTTCTAATTTCTGGTAGGAGCAGATATCTGCCATCAGCAGATGGCATACATACACTGTTAGTAATCTTCACAACCATTTGAGCTGGCTAAACTGAGTCAGCAAGGTCAGAATTATTGAATGAATGAATGAGTAAAAAGATCACTAGCTTTAACGTACCTGGGAAAGTAATAGTCTAACCAAGTTTCAATCCACAAGCATATATTTACAATTCTGAAAACTTCCACATTATTACAAATGGGACAATAGTAGTCAATTACTATTTGGATAAAGAACAGATACAAGTTAGCACAACGTAGTTTACAAACGTACAATTAGACGGAAGAAAATAAGGTCACTTCTATATAGTTATTTCTATGTTTGTTTATTTCATGTTGGTCTCCTAACCTGACTGTAAACTCCCAGAAGGCAGGGACCACATCAATTTTGCCTACCGCTGTATTGCCAGCTCCAAGCAGTTTTTTGCATTCATGGTACAAGTAACTGACTATTTCTTTATTTCTAGTATAGTCATCCCCAGACATTTACACACAGAGATACATATTACTTTCTTATAAATTACTTTATTCTTTATTTAGAGCTAGGGCATTCCATTGGTTTTTTTTAATTAATTAAGTAGAAAAGTAGATTGTATTTATCTATGAATTCCATTTGTGGATAGCAAAAGGGGTAGTAAAAAGTATTTGCTATAAAAAGGGAAAATGGAGTACGACGGGGTTGAGAGCCAGGGCTCTATATGGTGAATTCAGATTTCTCGAAGAATACGGTATTAAGTTTCGCTCACCTTTTTTGAAGGAACTTTGACAGCAATGAAACGGGTCCCAGGCATCTGCTATTCAACTGGGAGATAGTCTTTCCACCTGTTAATATATTTTTCGTTAGGCAAATTTTATGTTAGGCTGTCTCCCTGCATAGGATGAATGCGCTTTGAAAATGGAAATCATATCCCTCTATGGTAGGTCCCTCTTCTTTCTGCTTTGCATTTTGCTGCTCCACTTATTCAACCCCACCTTGTAATGACCTATACTTCCCTTGTTCCTGTTCTCCCATCTTGAAAACAGATAAAAGGCAACAAAACAATGCAACGGTCTCAACAAATATCAGGGATATCTAAAACCAGAGATGGCCAGAACTTCTGTATCCCTGATAGAACCTAGCCCACTGTTGACTACTAAGGTATCATATCATTAATACATGCGTGTTGACTGAAATAGTTTAAACTCAATTCTTCCACTTCATAATTTACTTTTAGTCCTTATACAAAACCTGATAATAAAATTCCTTAATGCTAGGAATCACAGTGAAAAATAATATATGAACTGACTTCTGTAAGATGAGTTAGAACTAAGGTTAATTCAGTGTATCTGAAGCAGAGAAAGTGAGGGCAATAGTGGCACAAGATGGGGCTAGAGAAGCAGAGAGGACTCTAGACCACGCAGAGCGTTAAAGGCCAACAGTTTGTTTTCTATTCTCAAAACAATGTTTTTGAGCGATGTCTATGAGCAATGTTCCAACTTGCTTTTAAGGTTTCTAGTGTGCAGGATGGATTGGAAGGAAACAAGATATATGGACACTAGTTAGGACCTAGTTGCAACAGACAGGCAAGTTCAGTATTAGGATGTTGAGGAAGAGTTGACAGCTTCGGGAGAAATTCAGGAGATAAACTGAAGCGGGCTTAATGGGGTATGAGATGGAGGAAAGGAAGGTCTTAGGGAATTAAAGGGTTTACTACACACATGTGCAAAGCCTCACGATTAATCATCTGAACGTACAGAGGTAGATCTCTCAAATGACACCGGTTAGGAAGCAACAGTACGCCCTTTATCATGGCAAGAGACAACACAAATCAGCTATCTCGATGGAAAATTCGGCGCTACCGGTGCGTTTTTTCACTCAAACTTAGTTCCAGTAACTAGTACGCACATTTTCTGTGCCAAAACAACACAGCTTGAGGAATTGAAGGGGATTCCATGTTGGCAATGAAGGAGTGTCCCCAACACTGACGGTCCCGTCTTAAAAAGCAGTCCCTCTGCATTTTACCCGAGGAGCCATGGCCAGAGTCTCCCTTGTAAAACGATGGGGAGAAATCAGAACATCACACACTGTCCCTTTCAGCTACTGTGAACTGAGCCGCGAGACGACCAATACCCCCTAGCACAGTGCGGACGGGCCAGCGCGCGGGGGCAACTGTGACAGGCGACAGCACAAGAGACGAAGCCCAGGCCCAGGGGCTCTGGGCTCCACCGGCAACGCCCAGGGGCCAAGGCGTATTACCTTTCCGGGATGTGCTTTCCGCCCTTCCTCCTGGCCGACGAACGTCCGGAAAAGCCGCGACGCTGACCACAGCGCCCGCGGGCATGATGCCACTGGCTCGTCACCCCCAACATACCGCCCACCCAACGCCAGGAGTGACAAAGTCGCCAACCCGCCGCCCCCGGTGCCAGCACAAGGCCACGAACCACAGGCGCCTAGGCACAAGCCCACGCAGCTCGCGGACCACCTTCTACTGCGCATGCGCCACCGCCCGTCGAGATGACGTCATCGCGCAGGCGGATTAACGGGCTTGATTAGTAAAGAGGATTCTGATGCCTGCAATTTCCCTCCTTAGCCGGAGGCTGGTAGCACACGTCCATTAGTTCGTGTGTGTACCCTTCAGAATTCCAATCATACGGGACATGGAAAGTTGTCCCACTCTCCCAGTATCTTGTGTGGTTCTTTCAGATATTTCCCAAGTGCTTACATTCACACTTGTATCTTGTTTGTAAGTATTTGTACCTAACAGATATCCTGTGTTTTATAGAAGAGCAGGCATACTATATACTACATACTATATACATAGTATACAATGTGTCTTGGATAGTGACGCTGTTATCTTTCTAAAATATAAACTTGGCTGGATTGCCCTGTTGCTTAAACATCTTCACTTAGCACAGAATAAAGCCCAAGTTTTTAGCATAGCACTGAGAACTCTTCATAAACAAATATCAGTCTGTCTCTCCAACTGAATTATAAGTTCAAACTATGACTTACAAGGACCTACATCATCCACCTCCCTCCTTTGCCCTGCCAGCCTAGCCTCCCTGATCTCATCCTCTACTGCCCTGCCCTCACTCACTTTCCCCTGTCCAGCCACACTGGCTTCCTTACTATTCCTCAAACATGCCAAGCAAAATCGTGCCTCAGGGACTTTGCACATACTATTCCTTCTGCTTCAGAACACACCCTCCCACCCCATCTCCACTCTCCCAGAACACACCCTCCCACCCCATCTCCACTCTCCCACATATCCAATGGCTTGTTTCTCACTTCAAGGCTCTGCTCAATCGACATCTTAATAGAGGGGACTTCCCTGATCACCTACCACATTCCCTTGCCTCTTCACCTTCTTTTGTTATTCTCCAAAGCATTTACCACCACTTGACACTCCATATATTGACTTATTTATTCATCTCTCTCCCCCACGAGAATGTAAAGTACGTAAGGGCAAGAACTTTGTTCTCTTGCTACTTCCTACAACAGTGCCTTCAACTTAGCAGGTGTTATACAAATATTGGCTGAAAATGAATGTATGAATTCTTTGCCCTTTCACACTACCCTCTAGTCACACCAGAGGCTGCCCCTCCAGAGCACAAGTTCAACCTGTGCCTTTTGTACGTGTTCCCAATACCTGGGCTGTCCTTTCCTCATTCCGGCAAAATCCTCTTCCTCCAAGCCCAGCTCAAACGCTGTCTCCTCAGTCAGGCCCTTCCTCAATTTCTCCTCTATATTCCTGCTGCACTTGATTCTTTTATCATAATTAACCCACTTATAGTCACTACATGTTTATCTTCCTAGATAACTGTAAGTTGCTACTGAACAAAGACTTCTACTCACCTCTGTATCCCCGTGCCCTAACAACAAACCTATAAGGCTCTCGGTGTTCACTGAAACAATTTATTTTCTGAGTCACTACCAATTCTAGGGAGTGGACAGTATAGTCTCCTCCTCATTATCAGTGAGCCTGGCATCTGTGGGAGGGGCTTATAGCAGAGGAAGTCACCAATGGATCATAACTAAGGTCCTGAGACTGCCATGGCAGAGAGCATGGCGAAGTTAGCCCACTGCATGCAGACGACCCTCAGAGGAGTCAGCATATGCAATGGGCTACACTTGGTATAACATGTGAACAATCAAGGTCTACAAACGTGTTCTCATGCACTTGTAAGGATCTTCTAGCCCACGCGGAGCAGACAGAACACACACAAAGGAGCCCGGAGGAAGTGAGTAGGCCGGCAGCTGCACCCTAACATCTTAAGAGGTAACATTTCTGTGACTACAGTTTACACAAATCAGATCATTTGCCTCCTTTCTAGACACCCTGGTGATCACAGGACAGGCCAAGCCTCTCAAGTTTTAAAGCTAAAGTACAGGGTAGATCTGTGAATAGGGCTTAAGATATTTAAGAGCTAGTACCTGCATTAAGCAACCAGGTTATAGAATGAAAATTTATCTTGAACTTCCAGTCTCTCCCTCTCTCTCTCACCTCCTATCCCCTATCTTCCCACCTCCATCTCTATTCCTTCTCCCCTACTCCCTGTTTTAGGTATATACGTGCATCATTTTATGTATACACGGACTATTTACTGTCTGTTAGATTTACTTAATAAAGTGCACACTCCTCAGGCTAAATTTAGAAAGAGGACAAAATGAACACTTTCTCATGGGGGTCAGTGGTGTTCCAAAGACAAAAGATTCCTCAGTCTTAAAACCTGGCAAACACCATGTTCCTTCTGATAGTTAGATGCTACAGAAAGGCAAGTGGACCCTGAAATTCACACGCCATTAAGACCTACTATCAACAGAGTAGATCTTAAAGCGGAAACAAGAAAACACCAGCCTTTTAAGTTCTTCCTGTCTGAAGATGAGAATAAGAGGTGGTAGCGTTCTTCCTCACGTGCACCCAAAGTGTAAAAGCAGCAAAAATATCTTAAATACATATGATGAGGAAGCCACTCTTCTGGTCCACTCGGTTTTGTTTTGCCTCTAGGGATCTGTCTCACTCCGAACCTTTGCTTTTTGTTTTCTCTTTTATATACGCTAAGAACCTGAGAGTCTTAACCTTTTCTTCCACCTCTCAACCAATAAATAGGACAAAAGAACATTTTTATGTTATGTATTTTCCATTCAAATTTTTAAAAAAGAGATAAGTAAGCTAGTTCAGTTCATATTTCTCACAAAAATCACTTTCCAAACTAAATTGTTTGTGACCATAAACAGGAAAAACACCGTACTCTATTAGCACCAGTTGACATTTCCACCTTCATGTTACCAAACACAACAGGCCTAATGTCAGAACTATTAAAAATGTTAAAAATCCCCAACCCCACTCAAAAGGCATACCAAAGTTCAGGTAAAGGAAAAGGAACAAACAAACAAACATGAAAACAACTCACCATTATCTTTACTTTCTTTCAGAAACCCATTAACAGCGCACTGGAAGTTAAAACTAGTGTCGTCATCTGGCACCTGATGCCCAATTGTACAAATTTTTAAATAAGGAATGGTTTCTGCTAAGTCCTATAAGGCAAAACCATGAAAATATGTATTATTTCCTTTTTAGGGAAAGAATAAAAAATTAATTAGAGGAGGCAAAATATAAACCAGGAGAGTACATTAAACTTAGTATGTCAGTCATTCTGATAAGAGCCATTTTTTCCAAAGCTGCTTTAACCAGTAATTATCACTAGATTTTCCTTAAAACTGCAGAATGGACAGTTACTAGGCATGCAAAAGGAAAAGCAAATCTATGTGAATGAATGCACATGTAACTCAAAATGATATAAACAGTTCTACCTACATTTATGTTCTATCTTACATTTCAAGGGCCATAAAGCGGCTGTGATTTAAGTAGAATAGAGTCAGAAGAACTTGGATTCGAATTAGGAAATAGAGCCAATTTCAGGCATTGTTGAGAACTGGTATTCTTGGGGTGGGAGAAAGTAGACTATCCATAGAAGACAGAAAAGGATAAGTGAAAATTCTCTAGTTCTGAATTTAAATGGAAAGTAGCAGTATGAACCTATGACATATTTTAAAAATATTAAAAACAAACATACATATTTCCTAGCTCTGACCACTGAAAAAGTCTAGAAACAACTGATGTCATGTCAAAAGGACTCAGGAGTCCCTGGGAAGCTCCAACTGGCCAAAGATAGGGCCTCAGTTAGAATGATAACTGTAATGGAGTCCACGGTGATATGAATAAATAAATTTTACAAAACTGGTCACCACTGGAGGATATTTGTGAATGAACTCATTATTTTGAAAACTGTTAAATAAAAGAAGAGAATCATGCCTCTACAACTGGGCAACCAAATAGCTGATGAGGCGAGTCTTCTCAGAGAAATATACGCAGCTAATAAGTGAAGAAAAGAACAACAGAATTCACCATTTTTTGAAGCCTCAACTGAATTAATGGATGTTGGTATGAATCATCAGTGACTGCTAATATCACAGAAAGAGACAATTATCTATGTCTCCATGGAAGAACACATCATCACCTATGACACTGTCTTGCCAAAACAAAACATGCAAGCTACATTCTGATCAACTACCAATTTACAGGAAATAAAAGGATTGAAGAATACGTTACCAGCACATGGAATGTAATCATCAAAATACACATGGGACAAATTACCTGGTTTCTTTAAAAATAAAATTCAAGGAGGAAAAAAAAGTGAGAGAGACATGGAGGGAGAACCTAAAGATTAAACAAGACTTCAGAGACCGAACAATCAACGGCAAAGGGTGGATCTTCTTCGGATCTAATTCAAAATTCTTAAAAACAATTTTTTATGACATTTAGGAGACAACTGCAAATTTGAGCACTCACTGGGTATTTAATATTAAAAAATGATATTAAGGAATAAAAGTCCTATATTTTAAATACACATTCCAAAATTATATAGGTGTAATTACATGTTGTCTCGGAGCTGCTTCAAGATAATATGGAATGGGGTGAAACAGGTGGGGGTATAGATAAAACATGACAGCCATCAGTTGGTAAATAATAAAGCTGGATGAGTTCATGGGTATACAAGGAACACTCACAGTATTTTTATACTTTTGTACATGTTTAAAATTTGTGATAATCGTTTAAAGACAAGACGACACTGCAGAAAAGAGTCTGGCAGTTTCTCAAGGGTTAAACGTAGATCTACCGTACGATCCAACAACTCTGCTACTACCTACACTGCACATCTAAAAGAACTGAAAGCAGGGATTTGAGCAAATATTTGTACACCAACGATCACAGCAGCATGATTCACAATAGCTACAAGGTGGAAACAACCCAAGTGTCAATCACCCGATGAATAACAAAATATGGTATATACACACAGTGGGATTCATTAAGCCAAAAAAGGAATGGCATTTCATTACATGCTATAACATGGATGAACCTTGAAAACACTAGGTTTAGTGAAATAAGCCGGACATAGAAGGATAAATATTGTAGATTCCACTTACACGAGGTACCTAGGATAGGCAAATTCACACGGACAGAAAATAGAATCGAGGTTTCTAAGGGCCGGTGGGAGGGATAATGGGATTGTTCCTGTTTGATGGTTACAGAGTTTATGTTGAGGATGATGGAAAGGTTTTGGTTATAGACAGTGGTGATAGTTATACAACACTGTGTATTTAATGCCACTGAACTGCATATTTATAAATGGTTAAAATAAATATGATTTATGTATATTTTACCACAATGAGAAAAAGAGGAACAACTGAGTTGAAATTTCAACTCTTCCTTGTCCGAGAGTCAGTTTCATCGTCCGTAATTGTAGTTGTCTATCCTCTGAGCTTAGTGCAGAGTAAGCACTCAGTAGGAGGTATCAGTACTACTTCCACTTCAACAGCAAAGGATTGTTGTGAAGATTCACAAAGTCAATGGATATGAAAGAACTTTCTAAAGGGCAAACCGCTGTACAAATATTAACAAACATTAGGTGTTACTGTCTCCCAAGGCCATGGAACAGGTCAGAAGAAGGGTAATTCTTTTGCACTGGTATGTCCTACATGGGCCAAGAGAATATATGGGTTTCTCTAATATATCAGAAGGTATTAGGAAAAGAAAGCATAAAACTTAGAGAACAACTGTCTTTTACCCCGATGCTTAAACACGCTCAGGCAACTGCTTAACATAAGTGCCAAAGACATAACGGACATACCTTTCTTTCCTTTTAGGCTACTACTATTCTTACTAAAAATTTACTGCATTTTCAACATACAGAACATGGAAGCTTATAGCACTTCTTAAGCATATCTAGAGCCTACTGCCAAATACTATAGTTCAATTCATATCTTTAATCTCATTTTGAAACAGCAATTACAAATGTGTATTTAAGGAAACCACTAGCTTCCCTTTTGGAACCCATGAAAGAAGGCCAGGATTCACCTTAGCATAAGATGATAACTACTGAACTACTATGAATTATCAGAGTATC
Organism: Lagenorhynchus albirostris; assembly: GCF_949774975.1. Taxonomy (NCBI): domain Eukaryota; kingdom Metazoa; phylum Chordata; class Mammalia; order Artiodactyla; family Delphinidae; genus Lagenorhynchus; species Lagenorhynchus albirostris. Next base: position 39,009,836 of record NC_083098.1, on the reverse strand, counting down.
AGAAAGAAGGTCATTTTCAATTGCGGGTTCCATTTACCTCTGGCTTATAATAGCGGCGAGTCAATAATCAGCCCAAGTTCTTCGTTGTGTTCTTGGAGTTTGTTAAAAAAGATCCAAGGGGGAGAAACATTCTTCTGGAGCAAGATTCTTGTCAAATCTCTGTCAGAAAGAATAAAATAGAAAGAACATGCGTTTAAAATCCTTTATTATATTATCCATTTATTCAAACCCTGTGATGCTAACGTATGAGATTCAAAGTAAAGTCTCTTTCTCTGGAGTTTACAAGCGGTATTACGATCCTTTCTTCCGGAGAGATTAGACGGCAGAAAATAAGCTCACTTCTATATAGTTATTTCTATCTTTGTTTATTTCACGTTGGTCTCCTAACCTGACTGTAAACTCCCAGAAGGCAGGGACCACATCCATTTTGCCTACCGCTGTACTGCCAGCTCCAAGCAGAGTGCCTGTAAATAGACACATAAATAAATACGTCTTGAATATCTACCTATATGAAGGATGGCTTTCACTGCTAAATATTCTTTTATGTATTTGGCTTACTTATGTACTCTGTTCGATTGAGCTCTTTAGTTATTCAGGTGCCAGCAACACACTTTTCGTTTTAAATTAGTAGACTAGTTTTAGAGCAGTTTGAGATTCACAGCAAAACGGAGCAAAAAGTACACAGTTTCCACTTATACCCTCTCTCCTTCATCCCACACAGCCTTCCCCATTATCAACATGCCATACCAGTGTGCTTCCTTTGTGAGAATTCATGAACCAACACTGACACATCATTATCAATCCAAATGCATAGTTTATTGCATTCATGGTACAAGTAACTGACTATTTCTTTATTTCTAGTATAGTCATCTCCAAACATTTACATACTGAGATACATATTACTTTCTTATAAATTACTTTATTCTTTATTTAGAGCTAGGGCATTCCATTGTTTTTTTTTCATTAATTAAGTAGAAAAGTAGATTGTATTTATCTATGAATTCCATTTGTGGATAGCAAAAGGGGTAGTAAAAAGTATTTGCTATAAAAAGGGAAAATGGAGTACGACGGGGTTGAGAGCCAGGGCTCTATATGGTGAATTCAGATTTCTCGAAGAATATGGTATTAAGTTTCGCTCACCTTTTTTAAAGGAACTTTGACAGCAATGAAATGCGTCCCAGGCATCCGCTGTCCAACTGGGAGATACTCTTTCCAACTATTAATATATTTTTTGTTAGGCAAATTTTATGTTAGGCTGTCTCCCTGCATAGGATGAATGCGCCGTGAAAACGGAAATCATATCCCTCTATGGTAGGTCCCTCTTCTTTCTGCTTTGCATTTTGCTGCTCCACTTATTCAACCCCACCTTGTAATGACCTATACTTCCCTTGTTCCTGTTTTCCCATCTTGAAAACAGATAAAAGGCAACAAAACAATGCAACGGTCTCAACAAATCAGGGATATCTAAAACCAGAGATGGCCAGAACTTCTGTATCCCTGATAGAACCTAGCCCACTGTTGACTACTAAGGCATCATTAATACATGCATGTTGACTGAAATAGTTTGAACTCAATTCCTCCCTTTCACAGTTTAGTTTTAGTCCTCATACAAAACCTGATAATAAAATTCCTTAATGCTAGGAATCACAGTGAAAAATAATATCTGAACTGACTTCTGTAAGATGAGTTAGAACTAAGGTTAATTCAGTGTATCTGAAGCACAGAAAGTGAGGGCAATAGTGGCACAAGATGGGGCTAGAGAAGCAGAGAGGGTTCTAGACCACGCAGAGTCTTAAAGGCCAACAGTTTGTTTTCTACTCTCAAAACAATGCTTTTGAGCGATGTCTGTGAGCAATGTTCCAACCTGCTTTTAAGGTTTCTTGTGTGCAGAATGGATTGGAAGGAAACAAGAAATATGGACACTACTTAGGACCTAATTGCAGCACACAGGCAAGTTCAGTATTAGGATGTTGAGGAAGAGTTGACAGCTTCGGGAGAAATTCAGGAGATAAACTGAAGCGGGCTTAATGGGGTATGAGATGGAGCAAAGTCTCCATGAGCAAAGTCTCACAATTAATCATCTGAACGTACATGAGCACACATGAGCAAAGTCTCACAATTAATCATCTGAACGTACAGAGGTAGATCTCTCAAATGACACCGGTTAGGAAGCAACAGTACGCCCTTTATCATTCCAAGAGACAACACAAATCAACTGTCTCGATGGAAAATTCGGCAGTACCCGTGCGTTTCTTCACTCAAACTTAGTTCCAGGTCCTCTTACTCACATTTTCTGTGCCAAAACAACACAGCTTGAGGAATTGAAGGGGATTCCATGTTCGTAATTAAGGAGTGTCCCCAACACTGACTGTCCCGTCTTAAAAAGCAGTCCCTCTGCATTTTACCCGAGGAGCCATGGCCAGAGTCTCCCTTGTAAAACGATGGGGAGAAATCAGAACATCACACACTGTCCCTTTCAGCTACTGTGAACTGAACCGCGAGACGACCAATACCCCCTAGCACAGCGCGGACGGGGCAGCCCGCGGGGGCAACAGTCACAGGAGACAGCACAGGAGACGAAGCCCAGGCCCAGGGGCTCTGGGCTCCACCGGCAACGCCCAGGGGCCAAGGCGTTATTACCTTTCCGGGATGTGCTTTCCGCCCTTCCTCCTGGCCGACGAACGTCCGGAAAAGCCACGACGCTGACCCCAGCGCCCACGGGCATGATGCCACTGGCTCATGTGACCCCCAAGGTGCCGCCCACCCAACGCCAAGAGTGCCAAAGTCGCCAGCCCGGCTCCCCCGGTGCCACCACAAGACCCCGAAACACAAGCGCCTAGGCACAAGCCCACGCAGCTCGCGCACCTCCTTCTCCTGCGCATGCGCCACCGCCCGCCCAGATGACGTCCACACGCCCAGACGCTTCATTGGTAAAGAGGAGTATGACGCCTGCAATCCCCTCCTTAGCCGGAAGATGGTAGCAGAGGTCCACTAGTTCGTGGTGTGTGCACCCTTCAGAACTCCAATCACATGGGACATGGAAAGCTGTCCCACTCTCCCAGTACCTTGTGTGGTTCTTTCAGATATTTCCCAAGTGCTTTACATTCACACTTGTTGTATCTTGTATGTAAGTATTTCTACGTAATGGAGATCCTGTATTTTATACAAGAGCTGCATACCAGACATAGTCTACAATCTGTCTTGGATCGTGAGTTTCCCAGTCAATTTTTGCGTACATCCATCCCATTCTCTTTAATAGCTGCGTCACATTACATAATTTACACGGCCAGTCCGATATTGATGGACTTTTAGTTGTTTTCAGTTTGGGGGTATTCTGTTTGTTTGTTTGTTTGTTTTTGTCCTCTGTTATAGATAGGCTGCAGTGTGAACCTCTTTATACATGTGTATAGCTATATATAAATTTCTAGACATAGAATTTCTGGAATGAAAGAAATGCAAACTTAAAATATTGAAAGGTTTTCAATCAATCTAATCTGCCTAATCAACCTTCAAAACTACTCTATCAACTTACACTCCACTCACAGTGAAACATTTATTGGGTTTCTATTATGTGCCTGGTATCATGCTGGAGGTTAACAGTATGGATTTACATTTTAGACAATACCAAAAAATGCCTGAGAGAGATAAGAGTGGAGCTCAGGTATAACATTTCCTCACAGTATCAGGCATAGGGATCGGTACCTGTTAGAAAAACTATGAATCCTGCCACAAGTGGAACAGCAAAGAACAGCATGTCCTACAGTAGGTCTGAAGGTATAATAGCATACTAAATTCCATTGTTATTTATAATAACAAATGTTTTTTGTTAGTTTTACTTTTCAGTTTCTAGTTTCTGAAAGTATCTTACATACACTGTTAGTAATCTTCACAACCATCTGAGCTGGGTAAACTGAGTCAGGAAGGTCAGAATTATTGAATGAATGAATGAATGAATGAGTAAAAAGATCACTAGCTTTAACGTATCTGGGACAGTCAATAGTCTAACCAAGTTTCAATCCACAAGCATTTATTTACAATTCTGAAAACTTCCACATACTTACAAATGGGACAACAGTAGTCAATTACTACTTGGATAAAGAAAAGATACAAGTTAGCACAACCTAGTTTACAAACTTACAATTAGGCACATTCAATTTGGTGCTAAGTCATAAAATATTCTTTTGCAATTTATGAAAAATATCCAATGGGCATGTAATGGCCAAATAGTACAAATGATACAAATATCTATAGACATGACAACGTACAAATTGTGACATAAATCTATCAGAAACTAGAAAATCTATGTTGGTCTTATAGTTCCAGCTTGCTAAAAGATACAGGCTTTGGGTGGGAACACAAAAAAGTCCAGACCTGGCCATAACGGGGTTTCCAGAAAGTATGCGAACTAGCAAAGAGTAGGCCTCTGGATGGGAGTGGGTCCAACATGAGATGAAACAATGCCTTAATGGGTATGTAGTATGCTGGGACGGAAAATCTAGGAGCAAGGGATATTTGGAGAATCAGACAGCAAAGTATTTGACACTAACAAAATCTACCAGTATCCCATAGGGCCTCAGGTACCATGCAAGGGTTTGAGGGATTCCAGTATTTAATTAAATCAAAATGTGACAATGGGAGGAATTAAGGACAGCCTCAGGGGTAGATGAACTGGGGATGTTACACCAAGACATGTCTCAGTCAACCTGATGGGTTCAAAATGCTGGGACAAGACAATACCCTAACTGTAAGAATAAAGGTTTCGGTCAGGGTAGGGCCTCATGTTCCTAAGTGCTGAAATAGAGCTCTTTAGTTTCTTCCTCCTACATGGAAGATTCTTTTAGAGGTTAAGATGATGCTGAGCCTGCAAGCTAAAGTTAAATGGCTGGAACTAGGGAGAGAAAATAAGTTACATAGGCTCGGAACCAGGAAAAGCCTAACTAAGGGTTTGCCTAACTAAACAGAATTGAAAGTTGGAACTGCATAGTTTAATAGGTAAACATTTTACTGATACCAAAATGTGTCTTACCACACTCCCCCCAATCTCACACCGCCCACCCTAACCTGCAGTGGCTACGGGTCCCTTGATTTCCATGGAAATATAGAGAAAAGAGACACTGATCTGGCTTGCAGGTATTTAGTAAGTTGTTAGCCTCACATCACATACTAGTATCATGTAAGTAGGCCATCTGAAGTAGGAAGCTTAGGGGAAAAACCTTGAAAAACACTTAAAAGCTTAAGCCACATCTCTATACTAACAACACCTTTCACCATTTCTTCTCAGATAAGCATCATCCCCATCAGTGAAAAAACTTGTATCTCATAATAGGAAAAACAGGCCTAAAAATTAAATGTGTGTCTTTGGAGGTTCCATCTATGGGACATCTTCCTGGTACTAGAAAAGTCCCCAGAAAGATCAATCTTTGCACCCCTCCCTGAAAGCTTACCACCAAGGAAAATGACTAGACCCAAAGATTTCCTCCCTCAAACCAGCTTACCTCACGTATAAATCATTAGCAACTCAGCCCTTACTCACATTATCACAGTCACAAGAGTGGTTAGGGAGCAAAGCACTAACCACGGGAACTGAAACAGAGGCAACCCAGGCCAAGTTGGGCTGATGGCAGATGTCTGCTCCTTACGCTTGGGTACATAATGTGACTCACCGCAATGCCTTTTTCACAGACCCCCTTTAAAGTTTCTCCACAAAATCCAACAGGTCAAGTTCGTTCATGATGCTTCAAGATAAACAATCGTCAAGAGAAAAACATGCAGTATGTCTTACAATGTTGGAGTCCTTAAAAATATGACAAGGAAATAACCATGTAGACAAAACCAGAGCATTTCAAAAAATCTGTATTCTACAAACATACCAGTGAATGCTATTAATAAGGTAATATGACATAAAACAAAATGAGAACTATATGTAAGACTGTTCCCTTTAGTGTACAGAATTCATGGCAATTGCTGCACTATCGAGCTACTTGTATCTATGACTGTCTGTTCTGGTAATACAAAATGAGGCCAAAGTGTGTCAACTTGTTTCCCACAGAAACCACAAAATCTACATGAATCTCTTTACTCCTGTGCCCTTTCACCTTATCTGCTCCCAGTTCTCCACGAAATGTCCTCTTCCTTCTCTAATTATTCTCCTCTTCATTTTGCTAGGCCTTGCACCCAAGCATGCAAGACAGAGAATCCTAGAGGTCCAAGATTCTAGAGTGGCTGTTTGCAAGGGGCAGGAGATTAAAGTTAACTGCCACACTGTATATACTTCTGTGCAAAGAAAAAGGGACAGTATTCAGAATGTCTCTCACGTATAAAAGAGCTGGATGGCAGGATACCTGTGTGGCCCAAGGAACCAGAGGTAGCAAATTATGGGGAAAACGATTGCAACCAAAGGCTGGAAGAGGAAAGGTTTGCAACCAGCTCTGTCTCCTAGCTCTCTGGTATCTGCGTCCAACGGGCAGAGTCTATTTTGTGAAGCATCAAGCACTGAAAAGAAGACTCCTGCTGCTGCAAGTTGACAGGAAGTAACATCCATGAGGGTAAGAATGGCAAGATCAAGGCTTGTCCTAGAAACAATGCCCATAATGGAAAAAAAAAAAAAGTAAGCAGAAGAGAAATGTAAGTCGCAAGCCCAACCCCTGGCCCAGCCTGGCCCAGCCCAAGGAAGGTAGGAGTCAAGGAGACGAAACTAAGAGAAGAGCCTTGGACCACAACACTCTCCACAAGGTACACTCAACAAACTTCACCCTACGCTTTAACCAAGTTACAAAAAGAGCTTCTTAATCCCTCCTTTGGCTCCTTAAAAGCTGCTATAAGTTCACTAATTAGACAGATACGATTTCAGAACAACTGTAATAGTTCAAACTAGATGGCTCTTGCCTTCCTAAGGATATTAATTACATAAGATATATATAGCTCTAAGTATACGATACATAAAATATAATACTGTGTAGGTAACTGTTAGTAAATTATATTAATGAACGTCTGTAAGAAATGTTGCAATGATTTCCCTAATGTAAGAGCCTGGGGGAGGTAAATCTGTCTTCTAGGATTTCCTCCCCAGAGCTCAGAAATTTAGGTGTTGTTTTAGCTCTCCTACACTCTCTCCACCCAACCCCGCCTTCCTGTTGGGGATCGGACCTCCCTATTGGCTGTCTCATACCTTGACACTGCCTGCTTTGTGACATCATTCTCCTGTATCATATAAGTGACCAGTGAGCGGGAACCAGTGACCTTTGTACTGGACACATGCGCCGTTCAGCTGCAGCCACTCAGACATCCTCTGCTGTTGCCTCCTCATCCCTTGTATCTGCAGTTGATGTTTTCTCTTCTTCTCTGACCATGTCAGGTAAGAAAAGAAACTTTTTAAAGTTTTTCGTTAGATTTATTTTGCCCCTAAATTTACTAGTAGATTCAAAATAGCATGGAATAATGAGGGAACGTATTGAACTAGAAGTCTGGAGACCTAATTTCAGTTTTGACTTTGGCATTTACTATCTGTGTGACTCTGGACAAATCATTGACTGTCTCACAAAGCCTGATTTTTTTCCTTACCTGCTACGTTAGGATACTACATTGGTTGATCACTCTGATCCCTGTCTTTTCTAATATTGAGCCTTAAAGGGTACCCATGTAGAAAATGAAATCGGAGACTTCTCAAGAGTGTTTCAACAGAAACACAGAAAAGCCAGGTGACATAGAAAACTAGCAATATATAGCAAGATGTTTCATCTCTAATGGTCTCCCTCCACTAGTATTTTGACTAGTTGAAAAGAGAAAATAGGGAGAGAGGATGGAGAGTACTGGGCTATATAGGGAGGCACAGAGTGAAACGTAAGGAAGTTTAGGATTGTTTTCATCAGCACAGGCCAACAGGAACCAAGACATAGGAAAAAATATAAGAACGAAGAGGGGAAGCATAGAGGAGCTCTCAAGAAAAACGTAGTTTGCAATGGAATGTTGATGGGAACCAAAGATTTTAAATTAAAGCACAAACAGCATAGAGTGAATTCTGCTCAGAGCAGGGCAAAACAAAGTTCATTGTAGCAAATCCTTATTTTAACAGACTAAGAGGAAAGTAAGGACAGAAGAGGGTATCACCAGGAAAGGCAGCTTACCAGAAAAGTCATACTCAGTGTTTTTTTTTGCTTTTATTGCCTCTCTGAATACAGTTGGCACTTGACAGTCTTGAATGTAAACATTTTAGAAATATGTCCTAGAAATCATGCTTCCTATATACAAGAAACCAAAGTGCTTATCTAGGGGTCTGCTTTTCAATGTTTTATTCTTCCTAATTTTTAAACTATGTAGACGTTTTACCAATTAAACACTTTAAATGATATCTTCGAGATTGAATCAGAAGGACTATTTCCTTTGTGTGATATGTAGCTTCTAAGGCAAGGTTGCTTTTCATCTTTACAGTTCTTTCCTTCCTAACACAGAGAGCACATTGATCAACAGCCATCGTTCGTTTTTAGATCTTAGCTACCTAAGAAGAAAAAGAAACAGTCAAGCCCCACATCTCTAATTCCACATTGAGGGAATTCGCTGGCGGTCCAGTGGTTAGGACTCGGTGCTTTCACTGCCAGGGCCACGCGGCGCGACAAAAAAAAAAAAAAAAAAAAAAAAAATCCACATTTATCTAGAACAATATTGCGGAGTCCTTTCGATATTCTTACATTTGAAAATCTTTTTTAACTGGATTCTAGTGATGATGGTTTTTTTAGGTTTGGGGATGTCATCTTCTTTGATGTTGAAGATGATTATAATCTAAGTTCTAGGATAAATACAAAAACCTTCTTGATGCTTTTTATGCTTCCTTTCTGCTTATTATATATTTCTATTCTTTGAAACATATATTTCTACGAGGCTGAATACCTGTTACTTGCTGGGTAAAAATATGAATGAGCACAATAATGAAATTCTTTTACACTTATTATTTTGCTGTCTGCTTTGTACCAGTTTTCATTGAAATACTTGTCTGCGTATATTGTGGCTACCTATACATTCACATTGATTGAATTTTGTTGCTCTTTAGGCATTTTTACTGATATATCTTCTCTGTCTGTATGTATTGGCTAGGAATTCATTCAAAATCACCTTCTATCGTGTTTTTGGGTTAACAGTATTCACTAAAATACAGTGGGCAAAATTCACTTTCATAACATTGCATGTATGGTACAGAATGTCATTTGTTAGTAAACTCATTATGCTCTGATACTTGCCACATACCCCAGTTTTCATAACTATGTATTTCTTTTTCGTTATGTAATATGTTTTTCATGAATTTTCTTTGTCTTTCTAGAACTTATTGTATCTTCCTCCATATAAATCATACACAATATACCAGTTTATTCATGGATTAATTATTACTGCTATTATTATTGGTGGTGGTGTTATCACCACTTTACAGATGAGTAATCTGAAGTAATCAGATAACATTTTTCTTTCCAAAAGCACTTAAGAAATTCACTTTCGGGTAATCATTTTGAGGTAGGATGAGAAACCAGGCTTGAAAAGGGTAAAAATGACTCTTTAAATTTACCAGTTGGACTGAGCTATATGTGAACTCTAGGTAATAGCGTGGGAACTGCACAAGCAAAGTGAGACACTGAAGATCACGATGGTAATAGCCGTACTGTTTTCTAACGGACAAAAAAAAACTGCCTATAGTGTAAGTTCTATTTCTCCTGCTTTCTGGCAGTATTGTGCTCAGAGTAGCGTCCTGGCAAGGAAGTCAGGATACTTAGGTTCTGAAACCTGGTAAGGATACTAACATAATGAGAGAACTTGAACAAGTCAACCCGACCTCTCTGAGCCTCAGTTTCCTTCCTCATGAAATGAGACTGTGAAAATAGAAGTTCTCTAAGGACCTCCTAGTTCTAAAATGCTTCCAGTCTAGGAAACAGCACAGAAGTCAATACTAGTGCAGGCTGAAGGGAAAGATAGGGCAGGGAGAAGGTTGCTTCCAGCCTAGAGAACAATGTCTGAGCCATACCACTTGGGTCTTCTGCCCATCTGTGCCCAACATGGCAGCATAGGCAGTTAATACAGAAGAGTGTAAAACTGCTCAGTCCTTACAACCATCATAACGGTCTGATTTTTGGTTTCTCAGTAAGTATTGACATTAGAGGTGTCCTGATAGCAAGAACCTTAAGATAATGCTGTTCCTCAAACATAGTGAGAATTTATCAATCTCCCTGATGTTTTCATTACCCTCTTGTTCTTACAGAAAATTTCCAAAATCCATTTCTACTTGGAACTCTAAATTCTCTGCAGCACTCTCTTCCTGTGGTGAGCAATGCAACCTCCCTGACAGGAAGTGCCTGCAACTTCTCCAGAGTCTCTGCTCCTGCCATCGGTTCGGCATCAGCTACCGGTAGGTACCTCCTTCCAGACACAGACACACGTGTAGTGCCTACCTTCACCAACAGTCTAGCATAACTATGTTATCTGGAGTTACTGACCAGAGCCAGATCTCCACTTCAGCTGCTTCCTATCCAGGTGTTCTTGACTGGGACATCACAGGAAGCACTGAAAAGAATTCTTCTTCACTTGGAGACTTTACTCTGGCCGTCACTGACCAGCACACAGCTGCTTCCTCCATGTTTATGGCAGCCCAGTATGATAAAACTGCAGACCCCAATAACATGGTCCCTCTATATCCAAAGGTCCCAACGTGATCAAAGCCAAAGACAACAGAGCCATTAAGGGGAATCAGGTGCGGGAAAAGCCAAGTGTCATAAAGGCTCCCTCTGATCAACCCAGAAAGAACAAACATAAAGCTTCTGAGCCTATCAATGCTGCTCCCAAGGCCAAAATCCAGCCAAAGAATCCAGAGTGCCTGATAGCGGGAGAAGTGGCTCTATGCAATGCTGCAGTCAGTGACAGGGCTCCTGTGAACACGGCCAAGGGTTCTAAAGGCAAACCTCAGAAAGCTGCATCCAGGAAGATCAGCAAAACGAAGAGCCACGGGCAGGAAAAGACCAAAAGGACCAGAGGAAGAAAGAAGGCTGAAGAGAATAAGCAGTCAGGGAGCAAAGTCAAGGCAGGAGAGAAGCCAACAATTCCCCAGACGAAGCGAAAGGAACACCAAACTGAGCCTATCCAAGAGAGCTTTAAAAAGCCTCGAACCGCCCTACGCGTGCACATGCTGGAGGCTGTGCGGGTTTTTCATGCACTGGGGGAGAAGAATAATAAGAGAACTGGGCTCTCCTCCTGTCGGGTCTTGGGAAATTCAAGCAACCCTAAAGACCCCCAGCCACCCCCAGCTATCCAGCCATGGCGGAATACCCCACGTGAGGGTAAGGGCCCTGAGAAAACTCAAGGCGAAGCCCAGAAACCAGACAGCAGTGCTGAAAAAGAGTGTCCCTCTCCATCCCAGTATGAGCTGCTACCTCCTGGGAAGGTCAAGTTGATACCTCTGCCTTTTTCTGCCTGGGACAAGCCTCAAGCTCGACCTGCTCCTCGGAGGCCACAGTCTCCGGCCTCACATCGGCCTGCTGTTGCTGACCGTGCCCACGCTGCTTCTACTAACTCAGCTCAACCTGCTGCAGTCAGTTCTTCCCAGCCAGCTCCTGCCTCTTTGCCAGGTCCTGCCAAACCAGCTCAGCCAACTGTGACCAACCCAACCCAACCGGGTTGGACCGACCATACCCAGCCTAGTGTCCCTCCGTCTGCTGCTCCTAGGCCTGCACCCTACAAAACTTCATCATGCACTTCTCTCCAGCGGGAGCCTGTTCCCCCTGCTGTGACTAAGCACCAGTCCCCAGCCAAGCTCCAAACCCCATTTCTACTCCAAGACTTCAGCAAGAAACCAGTTCCATGGAGGGAACCCAATGTTCCTGAGCCAGTAATGTCAAAGCCCATCGAACTACAGCAGAGGCCCGAGCGGGAGGCCATGAAGAGGCGGGCCCAACAACAACGTGAGAATGCTGCCAAATACACCTCTTTGGGGAAAGTGCAATTTTTCATTGAGAGGCAAAAAGAAATGGAAATTGCTGACTACTACGGATATGTAAAGTAACAGCTGCTAGGATTGTTGGTGCCACCTTGGGGACCAGCTCTTCTTCCATATATAGATAAGACAGGCATAAATTTATTTATATTGGTATATTTTAAAACAATAAAACTGAATAAAAAAATGTAATAGAATTAATAGATGAGTAATAAACCTTTTGAATTCTGAGATGCTGCTAACTGCGGCGTGTTTTTTTGTTTTGTTTTGTTTTGTTTTTGATGGGGTTGGAATCAAAGTCTGCATGAGAAAGGAAGGACTGAAAGTTGGATGGGAGAATGAAGGAAAGGGGTAAAAACTGAGGAAAGAGGAAGGAACTTGGCCCAGGGCTAGGAAGGCCAAAAGAGATTTATGGATTTATGAAAGGAAGCAGGAGTGAGGATGAAATGGCAAAAGTAAAAAGCAGGGTCAGAGGTCAGGGTTGAAAGAACCAAATTTGAGTAGAGTTGAAGATGACAGAAGGTGACTCTAGGTTTACTAGGAGAAATAGAAAAAGTCTCTTGGGGAGGTTGGCCTTAAGTCTCACAACCACCAGATAGGTATTTAAGAAAACAAGAGGTTCAGGACACATCTCTGAAAGGTTTGAGTTGCCTTATCCAGGCGTGATTATAGTGGGGGGATAGGGAAATCTACCAGAGAGGTGGCTAGGGCTCAGAGTTATCCTAGGGGCAGCTGACGACAGGGGCAGAGCCAAGGGAGCTGCTGCATGAGGAGGCCCACGAATAGGGCCTGGTATGTAAATCACCGTGTACTCAACACCTGAGCACCAGGGCAGCTAAGGCACTATTCAGTTAATCCTGGCAACGACAGGCAAGGCCAGTATTCCTGTGCCACTTCACTTAGAGAGGTGAATATAATCATCAAAATCTAGACGGGACAAATTACCTGGTTTCTTTAAAAATAAAATTCAAGGAGGATAAAAAAAAGTGAGAGAGACATGGAGGGAGAACCTAGAGATTAAATAAGACTTCAGAGACCTAACCATCAACAGCAAAGTGTGGACCTTATTTGGATCTAACTCAAAATTCTTAAAAACAATTTTTTATGACATTTAGGAGACAACTGCAAATTTGAGCACTCACTGGGTATTTACTATTAAAAAATGATATTAAGGAATAAAAGTCCTATATTTTAAAGATACGTACCAAAAATATATAGCTGGGGCTTCCCTGGTGGCGCAGTGGTTGAGAATCTGCCTGCCAATGCAGGGGACACGGGTTGGAGACCTGGTCTGGGAAGATCCCACATGCCGCGGAGCAACTAGGCCCGCGAGCCACAACTAGTGAGCCTGCGCGTCTAGAGCCTGTGCTCCACAACAAGAGAGGCCGCGATAGTGAGAGGCCCGCGCACTGCGATGAAGAGTGGCCCCAGCTTGCCGCCACTAGAGAAAGCCTTTGTACATAGACGATGATCCAACACAGAAAAAAAATTAATTAATTAAAAAAAAATATATAGGTGTAATTACATGTTCTCTCAGAGCTGCTTCAAGATAATGTGGAATGGGGTGAAACAGGTGGGGGTATAGATAAAACATGACAGCCATCAGTTGGTAAATAATAAAGCTGGATGAGTTCATGGGTATACAAGGAACACTCACAGTATTTTTATACTTTTGTACATGTTTAAAATTTGTGATAATCGTTTAAAGACAAGACGACACTGCAGAAAAGAGTCTGGCAGTTTCTCAAAGATTAAACGTAGAGCTACCGTATGATCCAACAACTCTGCTACTACCTACACTGCACATCTAAAAGAACTGAAAGCAGGGATTTGAGCAAATATTTGTACACCAACGATCACAGCAGCATGATTCACAATAGCTACAAGGTGGAAACAACCCAAGTGTCAATCACCCGATGAATAACAAAATATGGTATATACACACAGTGGGATTCATTAAGCCAAAAAAGGAATGGCATTTCATTACATGCTATAACACGGATGAACCTTGAAAACACTAGGTTTAGTGAAATAAGCCGGACATAGAAGGATAAATATAGTAGATTCCACTTACACGTGGTACCTAGGATAGGCAAATTCATAGAGACAGAAAATAGAATAGAGGTTTCTAAGGGCCGGTGGGAGGGATAATGGGGTTGTTACTGTTTGATGGTTACAGAGTTTTTGTTGAGGATGATGGAAAGGTTTTGGTTATAGACAGTGGTGATAGTTACACAACACTGTGACTGTAGTTAGTGCCACTGAACTGCATATTTATAAATGGTTAAAATAAATATGATTTATGTATATTTTACTACAATGAAAAAAAGAGGAACAACTGAGTTGAAATTTCAATTCTTCCTTGTCCGAGAGTCAGTTTCATTGTCCGTAAAATTAGTAATTGTAGTTGTCTACCCTCTGAGCTTAGTGCAGAGTAAGCACTCAGTAGGAGGTATCAGTACTACTTCCACTTCAGCAGCAAAGGATTGTTGTGAAGATTCACAAAGTCAATGGATATGAAAGAACTTTCTAAAGGGCAAACCGCTGTACAAATATTAACAAACATTAGGTGTTACTGTCTCCCAAGGCCATGGAACAGGTCAGAAGAAGGGTAATTCTTTTGCACTGGTATGTCCTACATGGGCCAAGAGAATATATGGGTTTCTCTAATATATCAGAAGGTATTAGGAAAAGAAAGCATAAAACTTAGAGAACAACTGTCTTTTACCCCGATGCTTAAACATGCTCAGGCAACTGCTTAACATAAATGCCAAAGACATAACGGACATACCTTGCTTTCCTTTTAGGCTACTACTATTCTTACTAAAAATTTACTGCATTTTCAACATACAGAACATGGAAGCTTATAGCACTTCTTAAGCATATCTAGAGCCTACTGCCAAATATTACAGTTCAATTCATATCTTTAAACTCATTTTGAAACAGCAATTACAAATGTGTATTTAAGGAAACCACTAGCTTCCCTTTTGGAACCCATGAAAGAAGGCCAGGATTCACCTTAGCATAAGATGATAACTACTGAACTACTATGAATTATCAGAGTATCAGAAAGAAGGTCATTTTCAATTACGGGTTCCATTTACCTCTGGCTTATAATAGCGGCGAGTCAATAATCAGCCCAAGTTCTTCGTTGTGTTCTTGGAGTTTGTTAAAAAAGATCCAAGGGGGAGAAACATTCTTCTGGAGCAAGATTCTTGTCAAATCTCTGTCAGAAAGAATAAAATAGAAAGAACATGCGTTTAAAATCCTTTATTATATTATCCATTTATTCAAACCCTGTGATGCTAACGTATGAGATTCAAAGTAAAGTCTCTTTCTCTGGAGTTTACAAGCGGTATTACGATCCTTTCTTCCGGAGAGATTAGACGGCAGAAAATAAGCTCACTTCTATATAGTTATTTCTATCTTTGTTTATTTCACGTTGGTCTCCTAACCTGACTGTAAACTCCCAGAAGGCAGGGACCACATCCATTTTGCCTACCGCTGTACTGCCAGCTCCAAGCAGTTTTTTGCATTCATGGTACAAGTAACTGACTATTTCTTTATTTCTAGTATAGTCATCCCCAAACATTTACATACTGAGATACATATTACTTTCTTATAAATTACGTTATTCTTTATTTAGAGTTAGGGCATTCCATTGGTTTTTTTTAATTAATTAAGTAGAAAAGTAGGTTGTATTTATCTATGAATTCCATTTCTGGATAGCAAAAGAGGTAGTAGAAATTATTTGCTATAAAAAGGGAAAATGTAGTACGACGGGGTTGAGAGCCAGGGCTCTATATGGTGAATTCAGATTTCTCGAAGAATATGGTATTAACTTTTGCTTACCTTTTTTAAAGGAACTTTGACAGCAATGAAATGCGTCCCAGGCATCCGCTGTTCAACTGGGAGATAGTCTTCCCACCTGTTAATATATTTTTTGTTAGGCAAATTTTATGTTAGGCTGTCTCCCTGCATAGGATGAATGCGCCTTGAAAATGGAAATCATATCCCTCTATGGTAGGTCCCTCTTCTTTCTGCTTTGCATTTTGCTGCTCCACTTATTCAACCCCACCTAGTAATAACCTATACTTCCCTTGTTCCTGTTCTCCCATCTTGAAAACAGATAAAAGGCAACAAAACAATGCAACGGTCTCAACAAATCAGGGACATCTAAAACCAGAGATGGCCAGAACTTCTGTATCCCTGATAGAACCTAGCCCACTGTTGACTACTAAGGTATCATATCATTAATACATGCGTGTTGACTGAAATAGTTTACACTCAATTCTTCCACTTCATAATTTACTTTTAGTCCTCATACAAAACCTGAAAATAAAATTCCTTAATGCTAGGAATCACAGTGAAAAATAATATCTGAACTGACTTTTGTAAGATGAGTTAGAACTAAGGTTAATTCAGTGTATCTGAAGCAGAGAGAAAGTGAGGGCAATAGTGGCACAAGATGGGGCTAGAGAAGCAGAGAGGATTCTAGACCACGCAGAGTCTTAAAGGCCAACAGTTTGTTTTCTACTCTCAAAACAATGCTTTTGAGCGATGTCTATGAGCAATGTTCCAACCTGCTTTTAAGGTTTCTTGTGTGCAGAATGGATTGGAAGGAAACAAGAAATATGGACACTACTTAGGACCTAATTGCAGCACACAGGCAAGTTCAGTATTAGGATGTTGAGGAAGAGGTGATAGATTCAGAAGAAATTCAGGAGATAAACTGAAGCGGGCTTAATGGGGTAGGAGATGGAGGAAAGGAAGGTCTTAGGGAATTAAAGCGTTTACTGCACACATGAGCAAAGTCTCACAATTAATCATCTGAACGTACAGAGGTAGATCTCTCAAATGACACCGGTTAGGAAGCAACAGTACGCCCTTTATCATGGCAAGAGACAACGCAAATCAACTGTCTCGATGGAAAATTCGGCAGTACCCGTGCGTTTCTTCACTCAAACTTAGTTCCAGGTCCTCTTACATTTTCTGTGCCAAAACAACACAGCTTGAGGAATTGAAGGGGATTCCACTTTGGTAATTAAGAAGTGTCCCCAACACTGACTGTCCCGTCTTAAAAAGCAGTCCCTCTGCATTTTACCCGAGGAGCAATGGCCAGAGCCTCCCTTGTAAAACGATGGGGAGAAATCAGAACATCACACACTGTCCCTTTCAGCTACTGTGAACTGAACCGCGAGACGACCAATACCCCCTAGCACAGCGCGGACGGGGCAGCCCGCGGGGGCAACAGTCACAGGAGACAGCACAGGAGACGAAGCCCAGGCCCAGGGGCTCTGGGCTCCACCGGCAACGCCCAGGGGCCAAGGCGTTATTACCTTTCCGGGATGTGCTTTCCGCCCTTCCTCCTGGCCGATGAACGTCCGGAAAAGCCGCGACGCCGACCCCGGCGCCCACGGGCATGATGCCACTGGCTCATGTGACCCCCAAGGTGCCGCCCACCCAACGCCAAGAGTGCCAAAGTCGCCAGCCCGGCTCCCCCGGTGCCACCACAAGACCCCGAAACACAAGCGCCTAAGCACAAGCCCACGCAGCTCGCGCACCTCCTTCTCCTGCGCATGCGCCACCGCCCGCCCAGATGACGTCCACACGCCCAAACGCTTCATTCATAAAGAGGAGTATGACGCCTGCAATTCCCTCCTTAGCCGGAAGATGGTAGCAGAGGTCCACTAGTTCGTGGTGTGTGCACCCTTCAGAACTCCAATCACATGGGACATGGAAAGCTGTCCCACTCTCCCAGTATCTTGTGTGGTTCTTTCAGATATTTCCCAAGTGCTTTACATTCACACTTGTTGTATCTTGTATGTAAGTATTTCTACGTAATGGAGAGCCTGTATTTTATAGAAGAGCTGGATACTAGACATAGTCTACAATCTGTCTTGGATAGTGAGTTTCCCAGTCAATTTTTGCGTACATCCATCCCATTCTCTTTAATAGCTGCGTCACATTACATAATTTACACGGCCAGTCCGATATTGATGGACTTTTAGTTGTTTTCAGTTTGGGGGTATTTTGTTTGTTTGTTTGTTTGTTTGTTTTTGTCTTCTGTCATAGATAGGCTGCAATGTGAGCCTCTTTATACATGTGTATAGCTATATGTAAATTTCTAGACATAGAATTTCTGGAATGAAAGAAATGCAAACTTAAAATATTGAAAGGTTTTCAATCAATCTAATCTGCCTAATCAACCTTCAAAAATATTCTATCAACTTATACTCCATTCACAGTGAAACATTTATTGGGTTTCTATTATGTGCCTGGTATCATGCTGGAGGTTGACAGTATGGATTTACATTTTAGACAATACCAAAAAATGCCTGAGAGAGATAAGAGTGGAGCTCAGGTATAACATTTCCTCACAGTATCAGGCATAGGGATCTGTAACTGTTAGAAAAATTATGAATCCTGCCCCAAGTGGAACAGCAAAGAACAGCATGTACTACAGTAGGTCTGAGGGTATAATAGCATAGTAAATTCCATTGTTATTTATAATAACAAATGTTTTTTTTTAGTTTTACCTTTTAGTTTCTAATTTCTTTTGTTTTAACATCTTTATTGGAGTATAACTGCTGTACAACGGTGTGTTGGTTTCTGCTTTATAACAAAGTGAATCAGTTATACATATACATATGTTCCCATATCTCTTCCCTCTTGCGTCTCCCTCTCTCCCACCCTCCATATCACACCGTTCTAGGTAGTCACAAACCACTTAGCTGAACTGCCTGTGCTATGCGGCTACTTCCCAGTAGCTATCTGTTTTACGTTTGGTAGTTTATATATGTCCATGCCACTCTCTCACTTTGTCACACCTTATCCTTCCCCCTCCCCATATTCTCAAGTCTATGCTCTAGTAGGTATGTGTCTTTATTCCTGTCTTACCCCTAGGTTCTTCATGACCTTTTCTTTTTTTCTCTTAGATTCCATATATATGTTTTAGCATATGGTATTTGTCTTTCTCTTTCTGACTTACTTCACTCTGTATGACAGACTCTTGGTCCATCCACCACACTACAAATAACTCACTTTCGTTTCTTTTTATGGCTGAGTAATATTCCATTGTATATATGTGCCACATCTTCCTTATCCATTCATCTGTTGATGGACACTTATGTTGCTTCCATGTCCTGGCTATTGTAAATAGAGCTTCAATGAACATTTTGGTACATGACTCTTTTTGAATTATGGGTTTCTCAGGGTATATGCCCAGTAGTGGGATTGCTGGGTCGTATGGTCTTTCTATTTGTAGTTTTTTAAGGAACCTCCATACTGTTCTCCATAGTGGCTGTATCAATTTACATTCCCACCAACAGTGCAAGAGGGTTCCCTTTTCTCCACACCCTCTCCAGCATTTATTGTTTGTAGATATTTTGATGATGGCCATTCTGACCGGTGTGAGATGATATCTCATTGTAGTTTTGATTTGCATTTCTCTTGATTAATGATGTTGAGCATTCTTTCATGTGTTTGTTGGCAATCTGTATATCTTCTTTGGAGAAATGTCTATTTAGCTCTTCTGCCCATTTTTGGATTGTGTTGTTTGTTTTTTTGTTATTGAGCTGCATGAGCTGCTTGTAAATTTTGCAGATGAATCCTTTGTCAGTTGCTTCATTTGCAAATATTTTCTCCCATTCTGAGGGTTGTCTTTTGGTCTTATTTATTGTTTCCTTTGCTCTGCAAAGCTTTGAAGTTTCATTAGGTCCCATTTGTTTATTTTTGTTTTTATTTCCATTATTCTAGGAGGTGGGTCACAAAGGATCTTGCTGTGATTTATGTCATAGAGTGTTCTGCCTATGTTTTCCTCTGCGACTTTGATATTGTCTGGCCTTACATTTAGGTCTTTAATCCATTTTGAGTTTATTTTTGTGTATGGTGTTCGGGAGTGTTCTAATTTCATACTTTTACCTGTACCTGTCCAGTTTTCCCAGCACCAATTATTGAAGAGGATGTCCTTTCTCCACTGTATATTCTTGCCTCCTTTATCAAAGGTAAGGTGACCATATGTGTGTGGCTTTATCTCTGGGCTTTCTATCCTGTTCCATTGATCTATATTTCTGTTTTTGTGCCAGTACCATAGTGTCTTGATTACTGTGGCTTTGTAATATAGTCTGAAATCAGGAAGCCTGATTCCTCAAGCCTCATTTTTCATTCTCAAGATTGCTTTGGCTATTTTGGGTCTTTTGTATTTCCATACAAATTGTGAAATTTTTTGTTCTAGTTCTGTGAAAAATGCCAGTGGTAGTTTGACAGGGATTGCATTGAATCTGTAGATTGCTTTGGGTAGTAGAGTCATTTTCACAGTGTTGATTCTTCCAATCCACGAACATGGTATATCTCTCCATCTAACTGTATCATCTTTAACTTCTTTCATCAGTGTCTTATAATTTTCTGCATACAGGTCTTTTGTCTCCTTAGGTAGGTTTATTCCTAGATATTTTATTCTTTTTGTTGCAATGGTAAGTGGGAGTGTTTTCTTAATTTCACTTTCAGATTTCTCATCACTAGTGTATATGAATTCCAGAGATTTCTGTGCATTAATTTTGTATCCTACTACTTCACCAAATTCATTGATTAGCTTTAGTAGTTTTCTGGTAGCATCTTTAGGATTCTCTATGTATAGTATCATGTCATCTGCAAACAGTGACAGCTTTAATTCTTTTTTTCCGATTTGGATTCCTTTTATTTCTTTTCCTTCTCTGATTGCTGTGGCTAAAACTTCCAAAACTATGTTGAATAAGAGTGGTGAGAGTGAGCAACCTTGTCTTGTTCCTGATCTTAGTGGGAATGGTTTCACTTTTTCACCATTGAGGATGATGTTGCCTGTGGGTCTGTCATATATGGCCTTTATTATGTTGAGGAAAGTTCCTCTATGCCTACTTTCTGCAGGGTTTTTATCATAAATGGGTGTTGAACTTAGTCAAAAGCTTTCTCTGCATCTGTTGAGATGATCATATGGTTTTTCTCCTTCAATTTGTTAATATGGTATATCATGTTGATTGATTTGCGTATATGGAAGAATCCTTGCATTCCTGGAATAAACCCCACTTGATCATGGTGTATGATCGTTTTAATGTGCTGTTGGATTCTGTTTGCTACTATTTTGTTGAGGATGTTTGCATCTATGTTCATCAGTGATATTGGCCTGTAGTTTTTTCTTTGTGACATCTTTGTCTGCTTTTGGTATCAGGGTGATGGTGGCCTCGTAGAATGAGTTTGGGAGTGTTCCTCCCTCTGCTATATTTTGGAAGAGTTTGAGAAGGATAGGTGTTAGCTCTTCTCTAAATGTTTGATGGAATTCGCCTGTGAAGCCATCTGGTCCTGGGCTTTTGTTTCTTGGAAGATTTTTTTTTTTTGCAGTACGCAGGCCTCTCACTGCTGTGGCCTCTCTTGTTGCACAGCATAGGCTCCAGTGGCCATGGCTCACGGACCCAGCCGCTCCACGGCATGCAGGATCCTCCCGGACAGGGACAAGAACCCTTGTCCCCTGCATTGGCAGGTGGACTCTCAACCACTGCGCCACCAGGGAAGCCCTGTTGGAAGATTTTTAATCACACTTTCAATTTCAGCGTTTGTGATTGGTCTGTTCATATTTTCTATTTCTTCCTGGTTCAGTCTCGGCAGGTTGTGCATTTCTAAGAATTTGTCCATTTCTTCCAGGTTGTCCATTTTATTGGCAAAGAGTTGCTTGTAGTAATCTCTCATGATCCTTTGTATTTCTGCAGTGTCAGTTGTTACTTCTCCTTTTTCATTTCTAATTCTATTGATTTGAGTCTTCTCCCTTTTTTTCTTGATGAGTCTGGCTAATGGTTTATCAATTTGGTTTATCTTCTGAAAGAACCAGCTTTTAGTTTTATTCATCTTTGCTATCATTTCCTTCATTTCTTTTCATTTATTTCTGATCTGATCTTTATGACTTCTTTCCTTCTGCTAACTTTGGGGTTTTTTGTTCTTCTTTCTCTAATTGCTTTAGGTGCAACGTTAGGTTGTTTATTTGAGATGCTTCCTGAACCTTCAGGTAGGATTGTACTGCTATAAACTTCCCTCTTAGAACTGCTTTTGCTGCATCCCATAGGTTTTGGGTCATTGTGTCTCCATTGTCATTTGTTTCTAGGTATTTTTTGATTTCCTCTTTGATTTCTTCAGTGATCACTTCGTTATTAAGTAGTGTATTGTTTAGCCTCCATGTGTTTGTATTTTTTACAGATCTTTTCCTGTAATTGATATCTAGCCTCATGGCATTGTGGTCGGAAAAGATACTTGATACAATTTCAATTTTCTTAAATTTACCAAGGCTAGATTTGTAACCCAAGATATGATCTATTCTGGAGAATGTTCCATGAGCACTTGAGAAAAATGTGTATTCTGTTGGTTTTGGATGGAATGTCCTATAAATTTCAATTAAGTCCATCTTGTTTAATGTATCATTTAACCCTTGTATTTCCTTATTTATTTCATTTTGGATGATCTGTCCATTGGTGAAAGTGGGGTGTTAAAGTCCCCTACTATGATTGTGTTACTGTTGATCTCCTCTTTTATGGCTGTTAGTATTTGCCTTATGTATTGAGGTGCTCCTATGTTGGGTGCATAAATATTTACAACTGTTATATCTTCTTCTTGGATCGATCCCTTGATCATTATGTAGTGTCCTTCTTTTCTCTTGTAATAGTTTTTATTTTAAAGTCTATTCTGTCTGATATGAGAATTGCTACACTAACTTTCTTCTGATTTCAATTTGCATGGAATATCTTTTTCTATCCCCTCACTTTCAGTCTGTATGTGTCGCTAGGTCTGAAATGGGTCTTTTGTAGGCAGGATATATACGGGTCTTGTTTTTGTAACCATTCAGCCAGTCTGTGTCTTTTGGTGGGAGCATTTAATCCATTTAAGGTAATTATCGATATGTATGTTCCTATTCCCATTTTCTTAATTGTTTTGGGTTTGTTATTGTAGGTCTTTCCCTTCTCTTGTGTTTCTTGCCTAGAGAAGTTCCTTTAGCATTTGTTGTAAAGCAGGTTTAGTGGTGCTGAACTCTCTCAGCCTTTTTTTTTGTCACTGCTTGCTTCTAGGGGCTCCGCTGAACCACCTCCCCCTGAGGTAGGTAACTGAGAATGAAAGGAAGAGCGCTCAACATACCAAAGGGAAGTAGCTTCCTTTCTGAAGCAGAGAGCCTACCTGCAGTGCCAGGGGAAGGGCCTTGTGCTCCAGGGGCGTGAAAAATGGTGATGTTGCAGAAGGAAAAACTTGCACTTTGCGTGGAAGCCTGGCAGTGCTCAGGGGAGTGTTTATGAGGGCAGCTCTCAGGGCGAACGTTGACCATTTACTGGAAGCGTTTGGAAGGCGGAGGCTTTAGTGTTACCTGTTTAGACCGGTTCCTCTTCCATGAGGAGTAGCGCTTGCTTCCTGGGTACTGCAGGCAGAGTCTAGTGGCAGAGCCCTTTCCTTAAGGTGGAGGATCAAGTGGAAGTCACGTGCGTGGTGAGCCCTGTTAAAGCGACCGCCGTGCAAATTAAGAAGGGGCATGCCCTTGAAACATGCCCTCGTGTCAGCGCACATGGTGGATTCATCTAGAGTGAAGGCTGTGTGAAACATGTGTCGCCCTAGCTTCTCTCTGTAGACCATGGGTGAGTCCCATGTGTGCCAGACCTCAGAAATGTCACCCATTGTATCGATTCGGCTTTTCAAACTCCTTGGTCTCTTTTGGAATAAGGCTACAGTCCCTCTGGAAGGCCTACGCCGCAACAGTTTCCGCACGTTAATTTACAGCTGCCTTCAGGTAAGGGAGCCAACGGTGAGTTGCCTAGAAAGCGTTGCCACTGCCTAAACTGATCCGTATTCTGGCCAGAAACACTTTCGTCTTGTCAAACTGAGGCAAAAGGAATTCCGCCTATGTTGTACTCTCTGGCCAAGAGTACACACCAGAGGGCGCAGTGTGTTAGAATGGTTGCAGAGCTCTGCCTTAATCCTCTTCCTCTTCAGCCGAATGATGAGAAGCGCTCAGCTTAGTATCCTAGTGTGACTAGAGTCGATTGCCTTTAAGTTTGTTTGAGAGGCTGGTGTCCTACTGCTACAACATACATGCGTTTTCCCAGGCACAAGGAGGCTGGTTTAGAGGACATCGACCTCCGTGGAGATGGACGTTCGCACTTGGATCACGCGAGGAGTGTTTTCAGCATAGGGCTTTGGTCGCTGCTGCTTCTAGGGCCTGAAGTGAACACCCTCCGCCTCGTGGTATTGAACTGAGAAAAATGAGGAAATAGCCTTCAACCTGCCCAAAGGGAAGCAGCTTAGATTTTGCAGCAGATAGCCTTTCTTCGATGACATGTGAAGGGCTTTCTGTACCTGCCAGCTGAGAAAAAGGTATTATTACAGAAGGAGAAATTCGCACTCTTCCTGGATCCCTGGGGTTGCTCAGAGTAGTTTTGCCAAGGGCAGCTTTAATTGCAAACGTGGACCGCTGAGTATAAGAGTATGGAAGCAAGAGACTTTAGTGTTACCTGCTGATACCCGTCTGTCCTACCCGACACTACGGCTTGCATACACTCTATTGCAGAGAAGGTCTAGGGAGCAGCACTCTATCCTTTGGGGGATGAACATGTGGAAGTCAAGTACCGGGGGCGCTCTGTTAACTCGACAGTCCAAGCAAGATGTGAAGAGCCACTTGAAAACTGCACTCATCTCCATGTACCCGGTAGAAGCAACCGCTCTGTGAAATTTGTATCCTGCGAGCTGCTCTCCTTAGGTCATGGGTGATTCGGAGGTGTGCTTGCTTTTAGAAATTTCACACACTGTATTGATTCGGCATGTGAGACTCCTCAGTCACAACAACACAGGCTACTATTCGCCTGGCAAGCCGGCACTACGACGGTCTCCTCTCATTAGTTTATAGCTGCCTTCAGGTAGGAGGTGCAAGCCTGAGTTGGCTAGACAGTGTTTCCTCTATGTAAAAAGGCCCGTTTCTGGAGCAGTAAACATTGTTGTCCTGTCACGTGGAGACGAACAGGATTTCGCTCACGGTGTACTGTCTCTGTCATGGAGTCCCCACCAGAGGAAGCTGGGTGGGTGGGTGAAAAGTTGCAGAGCTCTGAAATACACTTCGCCTTCAGCCGAAAGACGAGAAGCGCTCAGTTTACTTTCCTAGGGTGAGTAGAGGCGAATTCCTTTAGTTTGCATGAAAGGCTGGTATCCAACTGGTAAAATATATGTGAGATTTCCTAGCCAGAAGGAGGACGGTTGAGAAGACCACGGCCTCAGTGGAGAGGGACTTTGTGCTTGGCCTCAAGCAAGGAGAGCTTCAAGTATAGGGCTTTGGTCGCTGCTGGTTTTATAGCTTAAGCTGAACACCCTCCTCCCTGTGGAAGTTAACTGAGAAGGACAGGAAAAAGCATTCCAGCTGCCAAGGAGAAGGACTTTTCTTCCTGAGGCAGAAAGCCTGTTTGCAATGCCATGGGAGGGGCCTTGCTTCCTGGTGGGTGAGAAAAAGGTAATGTTACAGAAGGAGAAATTGCCACTCTCTGTGCCCTGGCGTTGCTCAGAGTTTTGCTGAGGGCAGCTTTCATTGGGAACGGTGACCACTGGTGGAATCATTTGAAAGGCCGAGTCTTTAGTGTTACCTGGAGAGACCTGTCTCTCTTACACAGAGAGTAGGGCTTGCTTCCTGGGGACTGCAGGGAATTCTACGTGCCGAGCCCTCTCCTTAGGTGGATGATCTAATGGAAGTCAAGTGCGCCGGGTGCCCTTAAGGGCACAACCAAGCATATTAACAAGAGGCACTTGAAACCTGCACTCACCTCAGTGAGCACAGTTAGCATGGCCGACAGTGAAGGATGTGTAAAATGTGTATCCTACGAGCTGCTCTCTGAAGGCCATGGGGGAGTCTGACGCATGCTACGTCTCAGAATCTTCACACATTGGGTTGAATCGGCTTTGGAATCTCTTCATTCACTTTGAATAAGGCTACAGTTCCACTGGCAATGCTACATTACAACGGTTTCCTCACGTTACTTTATACCTGCCTTCAAGAAGGTGAGGCAAAGGTGAGTGGGCTAGTTTGGACCCATGGAATGGGTAGCACGCAGTATTGCTTTAAAGGGTCTGCATTTGCTCACCCATCCTCACCAATCCCCTCAGCCCCAAGTGTCCAGCTTTATGTCTCATCCAGCTGTGGGTGTAGATGTGGTCAATCCAGGGTGCATCACAGCCCCTGAATGAATGTTGTAAGAATTTCTCTCTCTTTCGCTCTGTTTGTGTTTTGTTTTTGAAATTTATTTTTATAATGGGGTTTAGCTGATTTTCACTTCTGTGTTTATGCTGCTCTACACACACTTGATTCACTTACAATGAGATATCAATCCATAGCCTTCAAGATTCTTTGTAGTCAGTTATATTCTTCTGCGGTGAAGAGGGGGTGTTGAGTCCAGTTAATTGAGCAGGGCGTACGTCTTGTCTATCAAGTATTTGGTTTATGGAACGGTATTCGTGCTAATTTCAAACTCTGGTTTTATGCATCACCCCACCTCACCTTTCCCCTTAAGCAGGCATAAGTGTGTTTTCTAAATGTGTGACTCTCTTCTGCTTTGTAATTTAGTTCATGTGTAGCCATGTTTACATTCCCTCTATAAGTGATATGATATGTTTCCTTTTCTGTGTGACTTATTTCACTTAGAATCATCGTACCAAAATCCACTCATTATGCTGCTACTAGCCGTATGACTGATTTCATGTGTGAGTGATATTCCATTGTACATATGTACCATAACCTCTTTATTCATTTTTCTCTTTCCTGGGATATTTAAGGTGTACCGAAGTCGGGGTTCTTGTAAACAGAGCAGCCCTAAACTTTAGGGTGGCTTTGTCTTGTTGATTTTTACTTTTCCCAGGATATACACCCATGAGTGGAAGGGCCTTATGCTCTAGCTGTGTTATTTAGATATTTTAGGAAATACCATACACTTCTCCAGAGTGGCTGTTGGCAATTTTACATCCCGTGCATCAGCGTAACAAGACTCCCTGTTCTCTGTGGCCTGTCCTGCCTTTCTGGTTTTTACACTTTTTTCGGACGGCCCTTTTCACCAAGGGAAGTGAGACTTCTTTGTAGTGCGGATTTGTGTTGCCAGCTTGCTTGGTTGGCCAAAAAGGGCCTATGCTTTAGGATAAAACGCATACGCCCTTTTTGGCCAACTGCATCATTGTCGAAGTTCTGCCGCTTTTCATGTGCTTTAAAGGCGACTCCAATCTACCTCTTGAAATCTGTTTTCTGCAATTCTGCCTTGCTTTCAAATCCTCTTTGTTGCCTTACCTCAATATATTTTTGGAAGATCGTTGTTCTTTATAACTCTGCAGGTTTGTGAATTGCAGTGCCCCTGAGCTCCATTTTTCATCTCTTTTTTGTGAGCTGGCCGCAAACCCGCAGGATTGCTTCAGGCCCTATTGTGGTTCCGGGGTTGGGGATAGGCTGAGATTTTGGTTAATTCTTCTTCTTGATGGGAAATTAGAGTGACATGTTCCTGTCCAAACACCTACAGATAGTCTCTCATTGGTTACCCCTCTTCCCTTTCATCCTCCGCACAAATTGCAAACTGTGCGAAACAAGAGGTTAAAGGCTCTGACTCTCTAAGTGGGGAGATTGTTAGTAAAGCAGCTGGAATTCCGAACCCGAGCACCAGGAGATGAAAAATGAGGTGTGCTTTAGAAACCTTTCCCGATCACACGATGTCCCATCCTTTGGGTTTCCCATGCATGTTTTAGCTGTAGGAAGAGTCCCTTAAACCTGGAGAGTTGGGACCCATGGAATGGGTAGCATGCAGTATTGCTTCAAAAGGTCTGCATTTGCTCATCCAACCTCACCAATCCTCTCAGCCCCGGTGTCCGACCGTATGTCTCATCCAGCTGTGGGTGTAGATGTGGTCAATCCAGGTTGCCTCACAGCCCCTGAACGAATTTTGTAAGAATTTCTCTCTCTTTCACTGTCTTTGTGTTTTGTTTTTGAAATTTATTTTTATAATGGGATTCAGCTGACTTTCACTGCTGTGTTTATGCTGCTTTACACACACTTGATTCACTTACAGAGACATATCAATACATGTTTTATGCATCACCCCACCTCACCTTTCCCCTTAAGCAGGCATAAGTATGTTTTCTATATGTGTGACTCTGTTCTATTTTGTAATTCAGTTCATGTGTAGCTATGTTTACATGCCACAACTACTGAAGCCACAATTACTGAGCCTGCGTGCAGTAACTGCTGAAGCCCACGTGCCTAGAGCCCGTGTTCCGCAACAACAGAAGCCACCACAAGGAGAAGCCCGCGCACTGCAACGAAGAGTAACCCCCGCTCGCCTCAACTAGAGAAAGCCCACATGCAGCAGTGAAGAACCCCCTCAAAAAAATAAATAAATAAAAATAATAAAAAGAGTATATATATGTATATGTATAACTGATTCACTTTGCTGTACACCTGAAACTAATACAATATTGTAAATTAATTATACTCCAATAAAAATTAATTTAAAAAAAGACATTTCAATTTCAATCTGGCGTCGCATTACCCAACCACAGTCTTTATAGGATCTACATTAATATTTTAAATACATCTCATAATTATCCTATGAATAGTAACAATGCATATGTTAAAAGTGCTTAATTGTTAAACAGACCAGAATTTTTGTTATCCTATCTATCCTATCCTAATTTATGTATCCTTTAATATACCAGGAACTTCAAAAAAATTGAAGTAGCTTGGGTCACTCTGCACCTTTGAGAGGCTCTGATTCTTGGAAATGGCATGGGCAGTGGCAGCTGCTAAGAAGAGAAGCAAGTAAACTAATTTCTGGGGCCTGCCATAATGGAAAAAGGTAACAAAGGACTTCCATGGTCTGAGAAGGGACCCTGGGACTCGTCAGTAAAAAAGTTCTTATGAAGGTCCCTGGTATTATTTAAACACTACATGACAAATGTACTTCTGCTTGAACTATCATAATATTTAAAAAAATTTTTTTCCTTGATATGTCCAGATAATCAGAACATCAATTCTCCCTTGACATTAGGACATAGAATATAGTCTTGATCTCAGATCAGCTGGGTGCTGAGAGGTATAACAAAAAGTACTAAGTCCCTCTTATAGGAGCCTACCTATAACTTGGTTCTTACATGTAAAAATACTGGCAATACAAAGCAGAGACTAACTGATAAGTACCACATGTCACCTGGTCAGCAAGAACTGAGGGCTGGAGTTCATGGAGAAGAGAGCCTCTGGTCAGAAAGAAAGCTGCAGATGAGGCAGAATCTAATCTAAGCTGGACCTTTTCACTTTTGAGTGTGTGTTTGTTCTCCCCTGGACCAGATATTCTTGTGCATTTTTGGAAAAAGCCAAAAGGAAGAATTGCAATGGAAAAGACTGAAGAGTCTAAAGAAGGAGGGGATAATTGAATAAGAATTGTCCAAGAGGCTGAAAATAGGTAGAAATATAAGCCTTTCTTTGAGGTTGAAGGAGGCGAGACTAGATATAAAGAAACATAGATGTTTAGGGTAGGAGAGTAGAGTGGATAAGGAAACCTCTATCAGGTAAGCAGGAAATGTCCCCTTGATGGAAAGATTCAGGGAAGAGGAGGCAATGTGAGAAGAAAGAAAATTCATGCAAGTTTCCAAGATAAATGCGTGAATGGATCAAGAAGAGGTGAATAAAGGACTACTTAGTCATAGGGTGGAGCTACCCAATGAGCTGCGTGAACTTTTCAGTTTGGATGGCTCTGCTCCATCAGCTCCTCCAGCATCACTCATCCCCCACTAGAA
Source organism: Lagenorhynchus albirostris (assembly GCF_949774975.1). Lineage (NCBI taxonomy): Eukaryota > Metazoa > Chordata > Mammalia > Artiodactyla > Delphinidae > Lagenorhynchus > Lagenorhynchus albirostris. The sequence continues at coordinate 38,980,069 of NC_083098.1, read as the reverse complement.
CCTGGGCAGTGAGTGATTTGTAGATGGTGAGCAATGCCACTGACGCTGTGAGAGAAAGAGGCTGGCCTTCAAATTATTTTCCTTTGCCTTCACTACTTGGTTCTTATATTTTTAGGGTGGAGACATGGGCTTGCGAGAGGGCTTGCCTTCTCTGTGCCAGCCTGGCCATATCTAGGCTTTGCAGAACCTAGAGAGGGCTCAGTAAGTGTGATCATTTTTATCTGCACTTTTTATAAGAGATATTTTGTAAGTAGCTTATGGCTATGATCATCTCTTCCACCAGGTAAAATACAATTCGTCTTTCTCACTTCCATTATGTCAGTATGGTTTAAAAAGTAAAACTGTGCCCTAAATTCAGAACTGCTGACAAAGGAGTTACATTTAAATCTATTACTCAGGGAAAATACCTATTGGTTCCTCATAGAGAGCGTATTATAGTGCTGAATTAAGATAGAAATCCCTAATATTCTCTCTGACTCTTAATCAAGATTCAATTAACAGGAAAAAAGTTGAAACGTAAAGCAACAGCACTATAGCGGACACGCATTGCCTTCCCCTCCAGACTTAATTGACACGTCGCATAATTTACCCTTATTTACCCTTTAAGATGGCCCTTAATAATTCACCTGCAGGAGAGCGCCCCTGGTGCTATGTTTATGCACTGCATGATCTAGATGCACAGAATTTTTTAGCAGAAGAGAAACAGATTTATCCGTTCTCTGTGACTCAGGCAACCTACTCTGAGTTGTCCGTTTACATCTCAGACTTTTGCGTCCTGACCTTTGCATCTGAGGCCTGACTACCAAAGTAGCCCCCACCAATGGGCATTCCTTTCTGCAGTTAGAAGAATCTGCAATTATATAAAAAGACATATTTTCCTGTCAATTGACTCAAATGCATAAAAAATACAGTCACCCAGATGACTACAGATGCCAAGTCACAAATCTGATTACATTCTGAGTGAAGTGGAGCATTATTTAGGCATAAAATCCAAACAACCAAGACCAGTCCTATCTCTTCCGTCAATAAGTAGAGAACCATCGCTGGAAATTTCACCTGGAGCACTTGCTAGCATCCTCGAGCAAAGAGTGATGTGATTTATATGTTCAGTCCTAACTAATGCCACAATTACTTGAAATATGGTATGCTTCCACACAGCTATATGTTTATAACTAGTATTTTCCCTTAACAAAGATATATAGTTCATCCTACATAACTCAGTTGAAAGTTAGGCTTAGAATAAATTCGTTCTACAAATGGAATTTTAAGTAAGAGTAAAAGCATTGTGAAACAAAAACGAAGCACAAGGAGATTCCTGTACCAATGGAATAAAATTTAATAAAGGCAAGTGTGCACAACACACAGGAAAAGAAAAGCAGACAGTACAAACACAGACCAGAATGGCTCGGCAAGGCCCGCACAAAGCCTACACAGACCTGCAGACGTGAACTGCTCAGATAACTCTGGGACCCACCTTATGCACACAGAGCGATGGCCCTTGAGTAGCAGAGAGCAAGGCAGAGTTGCTCAGATTCATTTCTCCCACTTCTGAGGAGGTAGGGGAAGGGAAACTGCTCTAAAATCCTCCTTTGAACTTTCCCTCAATCTAAAGTCCAAATTCTCAGCTTTAGAAACTTTAACTGTGACATTTTACATGACAACCCAGGACACATGCACATACACGTAGAGATGATGTCTTCTATTCTATTCTATGCTATTTCATTCTTTCTAAATTTTGATGAAGAGACCTGTTATGGGTTTAATTGTGTCCCCTTGACAACCCAATTTCATGTGTTGAAGTCCTAAACACTATACCTCAGAGGGTGACCATATTTGGAGATGGTGTCTTTACAGAGGTAACCAAGTTAAAATAAGGTCATTAGGGTGAGCTCTAACCCAATATGACTGGTGTCCTTATAAAAATGGGAAATTTGGACACAGAGACATGCACAGAGGGAAGATGATATGAAGAGACATAGGGAGAAGATGGGCCAAGGAGAAAGGCCTGGAACAGATTCTCCCCTCACAGCCCTCAGAAGGAACCAACCCTGCCAACACCTTGATTTGGGGCTTCTAGCCTGCAGAACTGTGAAACAATTTCTGCTGCTTAAGCAGCCCAGTCTATGGTGTTTTGTTATATGATAGCCAGCAAATTAATACAACACACTAAATTGATTTCATGACCCGTTAATGGGCCTTGAAGAGCAGTTTGGGAAAAATGAATTTGGTCCTACTGCCCTCTCCAGCATCTTCTGTCCATCTTGAACACTTGCAGTGACAGAGAACTCACTACCTCCCAAGGTGGGGCTTTTTATCTCTGATTGTCTCTGGCACAGCTAAAGTATAACTCCTGTAACTTTGCCCTACAGCTCAACTGCCGTCCTTTGGAATCATATAGAGAAGTCAAATTCTTCCTCAACGTGACAGTTTTTCAACCCAACACTTGTATTCTGGGGCTATTATATTTGTCCCAACTGTCTCCTATAAACTCTCTGTTTTCTTTCAAATTATTTTCTCTCAGTCCCTTGAATAGATATAGCCTTTTTGCTGACATGTCCTGCAAAGTGGGATTGTCTGCCCTTCCTCTGTAGATGACTAAACCCAGCTTGTGCTAAAGGCCAGATCATCCTCACTTATACAAACCATTTTCTGATCCAAACAATGCAGAGCAATCTCTTCCTTCTCAAAACATGTAACACATTGTGCTAAATAGTAATTAAGACTGGCCCATAATTATTAGTGCTTAGGAAAACTTTTCATGTAATATAGAAAGCTTGATGAAGTGGCTGCTTCAAGTATCAGATCCTGGTTGACAAGCCTGAATCAGCATCTTGGCAACTACCTTCTAACCTCTTTCCTTTGTTCAAACCAGTTTTTCCAAGGGTCTCTTCTAGCCAGCCTCCTCTTGAGGTAAGCAGAAGTTCTGAATCAACAGGCTAGGAAAGAATCCAGAGATTCGGGGGAATTCCCTGGCGGTCCAGTGGTAAGGACTCGGAGCTTTCACTGTGGGCCTGGGTTCAATCCCTGGTCAGAGGAAATAAGATCCTGCAAGCCACGCAGCCACACCCAAACAAACAGGCAAAAATAACAAATAAATAAAGAATCCACAGATTCTTGTAAATCGGAAAGTAGGCTGCTGACAATTTTGTAGTTCCTCAAAAACTTCTCATCTCTTATCCCCTCTCTGTCTTTATTCCACATACTACCTCGTATGATCTCTGCCACTTTTGTGGTTGTAAACACCCGGAGACTCTGGTGATTCTCTCATAGACTTCTCTAGCTCAGATCTCTTATTTGAGCTGTAATTCACCTGTCCAATAACTGATCTCACAGATTCCTCAAACCCCATGGTCCAAAGCAGAACCCATCATCTTCCTTCTCTTTCCAATATTTCCCACCTCAAGGAATGCTCTCATCCATTTGCCCACGCTAGAAACATGGATATCACTATAACTCCTCCCCCACAGCCCATCAGGCACAACTATTGGGGATTCCACCTTCTTAACATTTCTCAGATTAACCCTTTTTCATTTGAAACTCTGGCCACTGCCTACATTCAACCTCTCAGCCTGTCACCAAGGTTACTGTATCAACCTCAGTTGGTCTCCCTGCTTCCACCTCCCTCTGTGCAATTCATTCTTCCCCTGCAGTTTGAGTGATATTTTCCAAATGTCAGTTAATTACATCATTTTTCTACCAGTCAGGGACCAGCCAGGAAACCAGCTACCCTGAAAAGCAGATGTAATTTCATACGGAAAACTGATTACACAGGTGACGAAATAGCTTAGAAATCAAAGAAATGATGGAGAGGCAATCCAGAGTAGTAACGGCAGAAGAAAGAGCCACTGCCACCAAAAGTAGGGAGGGACAAAGGGAAATAGTGTTTTACTGGACCCCAGAGTCTGGGGTCACCCAGCGGAAGTGGGAACTACATCCACCCTGTGCAAAGAGAGAAGAGGCCACGGGGCAGATAGAGTTGCAGCCGGAAATGCTGCCTGAGGTGGAAAGAGTCGGGGAGAAACACCCTAATTTCTGCCTTCCCACCACCATCCAGTTTCCTAACAGTACCGCCCTTTCACTAAACCCAGCCAGAAGCCAGCAGATACTGGGGTCTGGGAAATGCAGCCTGCAGAGACCAGACAGGGCAGTGCGAGGGAAGGGCCATGTGAGGATCTGGGGCACTCAGGACCAGCCCTGGATGACCTCCCTTCTAGAAACATAACAGTTCCTCCCTAAATCCTCAGCACAAAGTGCAACTCCTTGCTGTGGAAGGCAAGGTCGTGTACTCTTGCTCTGGCTCCAGCTTATCTCTCTAAGGCTGCCTTTTACAAGGTGCCTACATGCCTGCCTGTTTTACCAACCCTGCCTTACCCTCACACTCAACTCAGTGCTCCCAGCTGTCTACCCGCAGCTTTCTGAATGTGCTAAACCCACTCACCACCAAGCCTTTACACATGCTACTCCCTAGAACAAGAACCCACTCCTTCCTTACCTTCTCAGGCCCAGCTCCTGTTCCAACGCCTGGAAGCCTCCCAGAGCCTCCCATCTCACACTCTCTCTGTCTGGCTGGTGCCCTTTCTTTGTTTCTGTGGCACCCTGGGCTCAGCTCGCACAGCATTGTCCTTTGGTTACTGAAAGTGTCAGCTTTCTGGGCTTCTTAATTAGAATGTAACCTCCTTAAAGGTAGAGAAAATACCTCCCTCTCTTCCTTCTCAATGCAAAGCATAGTGCCTAGTATATTTAGTAAATACTTGGTGAGTAAATAAATAAATTTGGTCTTAAGAGATGTTATACTTCACTTAGGATAGGAGGGCCAGTTCTACTCAAAAGTTATGATTTCATTTTTCAACCACAAGGTTTATTTTTAAAATTCACTCCAGGTATTTTTGATGCTGGGAAAGATTTCCTTTCTGGAGACCAGGGACTTCCTCCAGAAATTTTTGAAATATGACTTTAAAACGGAAAAATCACCTGAAAATAGGAGAGACGAAAGCTAAAATGTAAGCAGCATTTCAATGTCTTCCAAACTATTTAAGGGTATCTTTTTTCAACAAATAATACTTTATGTAACAAATAATAGTTTTGTTACAAAGTGTAGTAGAGCAGTAGTTCTCAAAGAAAACAATTTTTACTTGAAAGAACAGTTGATAAACAAACAGACGGGTATTTGGCAGGCATTTCCTCAAATATAAATAAGGTAAGCTGCTCACTACAAGGAAAATGTTGGATAGTACTTGTCGCCAATGATAAAATGTAAGGTTTCAAGCAAAACTTTTGAAAACTAGTATTTGCCACTAGGAGCTTGACCACTTCCCATTTAAAAACTTTTCTGATGACATTCATGGTCAGAAAAATGATTTCAGAACAAATTACCACAAACTTAGTGGCTTAAAACAACACAATTTTTTTTATCTTACTATAGTCACGTTGGCTAGAAATTTGATACAATTCTCTCTAGGCTAAAGTCAATGTGTCAGCAGGGCTGTCTGAAGGCTCTAGGGGAAAATCAGTTTCCTTGCTTTTTCTAGCTTCTAGAGACTACCCATTTTCCTTGGTTCTTGGCCTATTTCTCCATTTTCAACACCAGCAACATAGCATCTCTCTGACCTCTGCTTCTGTCATCACATCTTTTTCCTGTGACCCTCTCAGCTTCTCACTTTTAAAGACCCTTACGATTACATTGCATCCGCCTGGATTATCCCAGTTGATTCCCTATGTTAAGCTCCACCAATATGCAAACTTCATTTCTTCTGCCACCTTAATTCCCCTTTGCCATGTAACCTATCATATTCAGCCACTCTGGGGATTAGGATGTGGACATCTTTGTGGGACCATTAAACTGCCTGCAACAGGTGGTGATATTAACAAATGTGATTTTTAAAAATATCTTAAGTGATTGTGTCAACATTTGGAAGATATGCATAATTTGGTGAACCTACATTTTCAAAATGACAAGTGTTTAATGTTCAAAATCATGCATGGGCAGAAGAGCCATTCAAAGTTTATGATGAATGGATTTAATGTTACATACTACAACAATTTCAGATTCCAGATTGCAACTAACCTTTTAGAAACTACTATTTGTTGAATTTTGAAGTACTATCAAGGAAGAATACACAATTATCTGAAAAAGCTATTAAAATACTCCTCCTTTCCAATCATGTATCCATGTAAACCCATACTTTCTTCATATAATTCAACCAAACAACAATGTATTGCAACAGATTGAATGCAGAAGCACATAAGAGAATCTAGCTGTCTTTTTTTTTTTTCAATTTTTGGCAGCGTTGGGTCTTCATTGCTGCGTGCAGGCTTTCTCTAGTTGCAGCAAGTGGAGTCTCCTTCTCACTGCAGTGGCTTCTCTTGTTGTGGAGCATGGGCTCTAGGTGCACAGGCTTCAGCAGTTGTGGCACATGGGCTCAGTAGTTGTGGCTCGCAGGCTCAGTAATTGTGGCACACAGGCTTAGTTGCTCCACAGCATGGGTGATATTCCTGAACCAGGAATCGAACCCATGTCCCCTGCACTGGCTGGCGGATTCTTAACCACTGTGCCACCAGGGAAGTCCCCAGAATCTAGCTGTTTACAAAGCCAAACTTCAAAGCAGTTTACAAGGCAGCCAAAAATAAAAATAAATCAATGAAAGCAGTTTACAAAAATGTAGAAGAGAGACATTCTTCTCACTAATTTTTTAGTTTTTTTCATGAAAATATGCTATCCATGTTAACAGGTAATAGGTGTATTACTGTTACTTTTGAATGGATTAATAAGTTTAAATGTTTTTCAGTTTAATATCTTAGATGATTTATTTTGATAGACATAACTCACATAAACAAAAGCTTTTTGAGGTTCTCAAAATTTTTAAGAATGGAGAGGAGTTCTGAGAGGAAAATGTCTGAGGACTGATGCACTAGAGTAACAATTCTTCCAATGAGACAGATGTGATTTTAAATGTGATCTTTAAATGTGTACTGTTTATTGGAGAGTTTGCCCACCCCTCAGCCTGGGCATATATCTGGAAAAAACTGTAATTTGAAAAGATACATACACTCCAATGTTCATAGCAGCACTATTTACAAGACATGGAAGTGACGAAAGACATGGAAGTGACCAAAATGTCCATCAAAAAATGAATGAATAAAGAAGATGTGGTATATATATACACAATGGAATACTACTCAGCCATAAAAAAGAATGAAATAATGCCATTTGCAGCAACTGGATGGACTTGGAAGACGTTATGTTAAGTGAAATAAGTCAGAAAAAGACAAGTACCATATTATATCACTTATATGTGGAATCTAAAATATGACACAAATGAACTTATCTATGGAACAGAAACAGACTCACAGACATAGAGAACAGATTTGTGGTTGCCAAGGTGGAAGAGAGATGGATTGGGAGTTTAGGGTTAGCAGATACAAACTATTATATATAAGATGGATAAACAACAAGGTCCTACTGTATTGCACAGGGAACTGTATTTAATATCCTGTGATAAACCGTAATGGAAAAAACATGAAAAAGAATATTTATATGTATAACTGAATCACTTTGCTGTACAGCAGAAATTGACACAACATTGTAAATCAACTATACTTCGATAAAATAAAAATTTTTTAAAGAAGTCCCACTTTTAAATGGTGATCATGTATGCAAGTGACACACTCATCAACCACAGCTTCATATATACTTTTTATTGAGTGCCAATCTTGTGCCAGGGAATCTGATAGGTACTTTATATTTCTCATCTGTTAAGTAGAAGATCAACCACAGAGAGCATTATTAAACACCAAAACAGGTCACCAAGGAAGAATTTGTGGAATTTCCTCTCATTCTGGAGGCCTCCAAATATAGACTAGTTTCCCATTCTTCTCTGATGGCCCAGTGTGCTTTTACGATGAGGGTGCTTAGTAATCTTAGTTGTTACTGTTTTTTTTGCAGATCTGTCAGAAAAAAAATGTCCAGGGTAAACTAAACGATGACTCAAGTGCCCCTGCAACTCTACGGCTGTCTCCACATCATAATAACATAATGGATCAGTACAGTGAAACTATCAAGATGTAGTACAGACAATATTTTAGCAGGATTTTTCATTTTCAATAGGTTTCTTAATATCAGATATGTAAACCCTAAGTGACTTTACCAAGACCCTATGGTATTTTAGTAATACATTTGCACAGATAAGGAGGTAGAACTCAATTCCTTGTCCTCCATAGCAAACACTGGGCTCCTTTCTTATTGTCTATGTCACCAAGTAGCTACACAGTCTTGGGACAGTTCCTTAACCTCTCACAGCCCCAGATTCCTCATCTACCTCTTGGGTATAGGGATGCCTATCCATGAAGGTTGTTTTTGAGGCTCAAGTCCAACAATAATGCATATGAAAGGGCTCTTGACAAACTAAGTTGTCTTATGCAAATGACAGAGCCAAGAAGGAATGTGATACAGTCACTTTATTTCTCCCTTCCATCTTCATCATCCCTACCAGGTTTCAGGTGGGTGGGAAGATTAATGGTTGGACATGTTAACTGTGAGATGCCTTTTTATATCCAAAAGATCAAGGAGGTAGTCAAATGTGAGAGTCTGAAATTCATTGGGAGAAATTTGGGTGGATATAAATTCGGGATCATCTGTATTTATATGGCATTTAAATCTAAGTTGAGAGTGAATGATGTTATCAAGATAATGAGAATGGATAGAGAAGGATTTCAAGGAGTGAGACAGGAGACTTTAAAATCAAGAATCTGAGGAAGAACCAGCAAGAAAGACTGAGAAGTGGTGAACAGTGAAGAGTAAGGAAAACCTGCAGATTGTTGTGATCTGAAAGTGAAGTGAAAAGCTGTATCAGGGTGGTCAACCATGTCAAATGCTGCTGATAGGTAAAGTCAGATGTGGACTAAGAACTGACACTTGGATTTAGCAAAAGGAAAGTCAATTAGTAACCTTGACAATACCACGGAGGTGGTAGGGGCAAAAAAAGCCCAGATGAACTGAATTCAAGAAATCATACGAGGAAAGGAGCTGGAGACACAGCAACTATTGACTTCTGAGGAGCTCTGCTGGAAAGGGAAACAGAAACATAGAGGAAGAAGGAGAATATGGGGTTGGGAAGTTTTGCTTTCTGAGGCTGTTTTGCTTTTCTTATGGAGATGTTTATAAGATGTTTATAGACACTCACTGTGATGCTATCTATTTACAGGCAAATATACAAAGAGCCAAGGCAGGACATGGGTGTGTTTTACTCTTGATTTCTCTTTTTGAGAGCATGATGAGCTACTGTACAATAAAAGGAAAAAGACCAAGTCTTACAAAGAAACTGATGCCCTGTCCCCAGTACACAGCCAAGAAGCAGATCTTAATTGGCGTCAGACTTTGCGCACAAATGAACCCAAATGGATTCAACTTTACTGAACTATGTATCGTTTATTTTGTTACTGAAATAAGTGTATCAGGCAACTGGAAATCCATGAATTGATTTAAATATTATGCAAAAGATGGAGCTATTACTATGGGCACATTTTTATGATTTGAAAATCACATTTCAGCATTTTCCTTATGTCAGGGGCTATGACAGGGCAGTGTTGATGAACACATTCAGACCCAATCATCGAGAAAAAGACTTGGAACTGCAAATTTCTCTTGTAAAAGATGTCTTCTTAGGTCCACACTAAGTTCAAAGTTATTAAATAATGGCAGTTGGGTTTGGGAGTTTTTTGGCCTACGATTTGTTTTTAACGTTTTACTATGAAAATTTTCATAATATGCAAAAGTAGAATAGATAATGACCCTCCCCACCATATACTCAGGACCCAGCTTCAAAATTACTAATGGCTAAGCTTATTTCATCTATATCCTAACTCACCTTTCTCTCCTCAAGCACTGGACTGTTTTGAAGCAAATCCCAGACATCATATTACATCTATAATTACTTCAGTGTGAGTGTCTAAAAGAGGAGAAGGACTCTTTAAAAAAAAACCCATATAACTATATTATCATTTTCACACCTAAAACTTAGTTTCTTAACTCCCATCAAATATTATTCAGCGTTCATATTTCCTCAAATGTACCATAAATGTCTTTTTACATGTAGATTGTTTGAATCAAGATCCCAACAAGGTCTACAAATGGACACATCATTTTTGAAAGGGACCAATAGACAGTTTTGCAAATTACCAGAAGCTCTTTAGTGTTATGGTATACAGTATAAAATCAGTATTGAATGAAATGGGAACAGTGTATTTTTAAATATAATTCTATAAGGTGTAAGGAATCTTTCCAAATACTGAAATGCATTTTCTCAAGCAAAATTAAAACTAGAACTATGATTTGGGTCTGCCAATTACAAATACATTCACAATTGATATGAAGTTTTCCATTGAAAATACAAAATCTTATTTAAATAAATATATACTTCTGTTGGTTGATTTGGCTTTGTGCAGTGAACTATAGCCCATCTATTCTTCCAACCGTACTAACATAGCCAGTTTAAACATTCTTCAGCTCAGTCCAGTCCTCAGAAACTAGTATTCTCTTACCCTCCAAAAAGAACCAAAACAAAGCAAAAACAATAGTAGTAATTACATGTTAGACATTTTTACATATATAAATTATGACTGATTCTGGTGTTGGGGGAATTTGGCTGGAGTAAAATATGGACCATGTGACTACAACACATAAAATATTAAAAGTTAAGCAAATAACTACCTTGAACAAAATTACACTAACTTTCTGCTTTTAATGTCACCATCATAGAGTGTGAGAACCAAAAGGAACCTTGGAGCTCCAGCCCTCTTCCGTTAGAGGTGAGGCAGCTGAGGCTGAATGACTCGCCTGGGGTCCAACAGCAGGAAAGTTAGGTCACTCGACTACCAGACCGATCCTTTGCCCTGCTGCTGTGTCACACTACGTCCCAAATTGCCAGATTATTTCTGATTCAGAGCTACTTCTTTTCTGTTAAAAGTCTGCCCTCACTCCTTGTTGGAGCAAGACTCGGGAGAACTGCTTTGAAATTGTCATTTGTGTTTATTTTCCTTTCCACAGTCATTTCAGAGAATGTTGGCAACTGTTTTAATGGTTTGATTTTGTTTCACTATTTAATGTGAACTTTATTTAACTATATAATCCCATTCATTATTTAGCTCTTACAATTTTTATGAGATCCTTCTGTCCAAGATGGAATAGGATCCTAGTGTAGTTTTCAAAGCTTGGTAAATATTTATTCTCTAAAAATTACATTAATGTTTATCTTTTAAAACAGTCAGCTGTCATATTTATAGTCTGCACAAAGGTACAGCATAATACTTATAATTTTCACTTCACAGCAAAGATTCATTACCAACAAAGTACAAAAAATATTTTGAAAAGGAACACCACATAACCTGTTATAATAGCTCCCCCTAGCGAACGTTCCCACGATTATTTTCTGAACACCCTTGAGGGCTATTTTAACACTTGTTACATAGTTTCTTAGAAATTTTCTTTCTATCATACGTAAAACAAAAGTTTTTTCAAATGATTTTTTCATTTCCACATACACTCAAAAGAATTAACCCTATTAGCAGATGGCTCTCAACTAGAAAAGAGTAGTGTTATTTTTTCATTCAACTTGAATCAGGAAAAATGAAAAAGAAGAATGCACAGAATATAATTGATGATAACAACTGTGATTTACTGATGATTCACTATGTGCTATGGATTTTGCTCATCACTTACATGAGTTATTTAATGCAGTCTTTGTATTACTTTATGCTGTGAATAGTATTACTACTCTCATTTTACAGATGAAGAAACTTAAGTCTTTGGCCAAAGAACATAGAGCCAGCACATGAGAGCTGAAATTGGAATTCAGGTAGACTAACATCATGGTCCATGGGCCAAGCAACTACTCTATTCTGCTGACACAGTCACAGAGTAATTTATGTGTCAAATGTGGTCTTTCTCACAATAGCAAACGTGTTCACCAGATTACTTCATTATTTATCCATTCTACTTTGCTTATATCACAGAAGGCTCAAAGTCTTCCTGCCCCAGGGTTGTAATTCCCCTCTAGATGTTATGCATCGGAGTCTACAACTGCCACCTAGATAAGAAGTAGTATTAATTAATTCCAGGGCTGGGGCAGAAAAGATACAAGATGATCCCAAAACAGCTTGCTATGTCAGAAAGTAAGGAAGTCCTCCAAATAAAAACAAAAAGGATAGGATAGGACAGGAGCATGTCACAAGGACCCAGGTGCTACCTTGAGACTTCTTGCCAAACCTAGGACAATTTGAGCACCAAAATGATTCATTTTAAACCATTGAAAAATTAAGAATTCATGAGTTCATACTAAGAGACAGGTAAATAGATAGGCAGGCAGATAGAAAAAGGAAGGGCTCTGGTTGACAGGGGAATGTGAGGGCAGACTGGTACATGTGGAGGGAGTGCAGGAGTTTAAAATGATCATTTTGCCATCATGGTAGTAAGATTAAATAAGGCAAGAAACATCAATAGATTCCAAATCTAAGGAGAAATTTTGATGAGGAACATGATACTTGCATGATTTTAAAGTATCTTCTCACTTATCTTTATTAGTTGCAAGGAAGGAAAATTAAAATAGTAATTATACAATGGAAAAATAAGATAACGCCATGATCTGGTGATCAAATGTACAGCACTAATGGACGAAAGTTTCACATATTGAGGTACGGGGAAGTCATTCTGGCTTATACATGATTTAACTTGAATTTTATCCTAACTAAAACCTCCTGTTTGTAGCCTATCAAACATATATTGTACATCTGCTTTAATCATTAAAGAAAAGTGTGCACTGACCAGAAGTAAAGGATGCCCATGCTAAAAATAAAGATTAAATGCCTCCCTTCCCAGGATGCCAATGCTAGTACTCCTTCAATGATGACACTCCCTTCCCAGGTACCAAAGCCACACTAACTTGCTGTGTACATGCTGATCTGTTTTTATTTGTTTGTTTGTTTTTTGTTGTTTGAAACTTGAAGGAATGTATCCCTGAGCTGTTTAATGTTCTTTGTTCTGACAAGATGTAAAACAGAGCAGAAAACCATATTTCTCTGGAGCAGTTCCTCAGAGAGGCTGTTTCCCAGGCTATAGTCCTCGGTTTGGCTCAAATAATACTCTTTTCTATTCCTATTATAGATTGTTTATTGATTATTTTCATTGACATCGCAGTGGGGAACAGCTGGGCATCATGTGCCTCCAGATAGGAGACCCTCAGAAGAACATATCAAGTGTGTAGGATTCCAGTCAGGAATGCATAACCTGAGTTCAACCACAGGGAAGAAAAAGACAAAATGATGAATGTTCTGCTCTTGTAAATGGGGAGAGTATATTCTTTCAAACAGTCAAAATCACAAAAGACAAAGAAAGGCTGTGGAAACAACTGGATTAAAGAGGCTTGAGAGACATGACAACTAAATGCAATACCTGTTTCTAGACTTCATTCTGGGGAGGGGGCAGGGCACGAATGCTGTACAGCAGTGGTCCCCAACTTTTTGGGCACCAGGGACCCATTTCATGGAAGACAATTTTTCCACTGACCAGGGGATGGACTGCACTAATGCAACGAATAGGGAGCAGCAGATGAAGCTTTGCTCGCTGGGCTACTGCTGGTCTCCTGCTGTGCAGCCTGGTTTCTAACAGGCCCCAGGCCGCTACCGGTCTGCAGCCAGGGGGATGGGGACCCCTGCTCTAAAGGGCATGAAAGGGTCAATACCAAAAATGGAAAATGGAGTTATGCCCAGAGGAAGAGGAATGGGCAACAAGTTAGAAGAAAATATTATAAATACTTTGACCATCCAGGAGAGGGCAGACAGCAGAAGCAAGAAGAACTACAATCCTGCAGCTTGTGGAACAAAAACCACATTCACAGAAAGATAGACAAGATGAAAAGGCAGAGGACTATGTGCCAGATGAAGGAACAAGATAAAGCCCCAGAAAAACAACTAAATGAAGTGGAGATAGGCAACCTTCCAGAAAAAGAATTCGGAATAATGATAGTGAAGATGATCCAGGACCTTGGAAAAAGGATGGAGGCAAAGATCGAGAAGATGCAGGAAATATTTAACAGACCTAGAAGAATTAAAGAACAAACAGAGATGAACAATACAATAACTGAAATGAAAACTACACTAGAAGGAATCAATAGCAGACTAACTGAGGCAGAAGAACGGATAAGTGACCTGGAAGACAGAATGGTGGAATTCACGGCTGCAGAAAAGAAGAAAAAAGAATGAAAAGAAATGAAGACAACCTAAGATACCTCTGGTACAACATTAAACGCAACAACATTTGCATTATAGGGGTCCCAGAAGGAGAAGAGAGAGAGAAAGGGCCAGAGAAAATATTTGCAGAGATTACAGTCAAAAACTTCCATAACATGGGAAAGGAAATAGCCACCCAAGTCCAGGAAGCTCAGTGAGTCCCACACAGGAAAAGCCCAAGGAGAAACACACCAAGGCACATAGTAATCAAATTGGCAAAAATTAAAGACAGAGAAAAATTATTGAAAGCAGTAAGGGAAAAATGAAAACACACAAGGGAACTCCCATAAGGTTAACAGCTGATTTCTCAGCAGAAACACTAGAAGCCAGAAGCGGGGTGGAATGATATACTTAAAGTGATGAAAGGGAAGAGCCTACAACCAAGATTAGCTGGCCAGGATCTCATTCAGATTCGATGGAGAAATCAAAAGCTTTACAGACAAGCAAAAGCTAAGAGAATTCAGCACCACCAAACCAGGTCTACAACAAATGCTAAAGGAACTTCTCTAAGTGGGAAACACAAGAGAAGAAAAGGACCTACAAAAACAAACCCAAAACACTTAAGAAAATGGTCATAGGAACATACATATCGATAATTACCTTAAACGTGAATGGATTAAATGCTCCAACCAAAAGACACAGGCTTGTTGAATGGATAAAAAAAACAAGACCCATCTATATGCTGTCTACAAGAGACCCACTTCAGACCTAGGGACACATACAGACTGAAAGTGAGGGAATGGAAAAAGATATTCCATGCAAATGGAAATCAAAAGAAAGCTGGAGTAGCTATACTCATATCAGATAAAATAGACTTTAAAATAAGGAATGTTACAAGAGACGAGGAAGGACACTACATAATGATCAAAGGATCAATCCAAGAAGAAGATATAACAATTATCAATATATATGCACCCAACATAGGAGCACCGCAATATATAAGGCAACTGCTAACAGCTGTAAAAGAATAAATCGGCAGTAACACACTAATAGTGGAGGACTTTAACACCCCACTTACACCAATGGACAGATCATCCAAAATTAAAATAAATAAGGAAAAAGAAGCTTTAAATGACACAATAGACCAGATAGATTTAATTGATATTTATAGGACATTCCATCCAAAAACAGCAGTTTACACTTTCTTCTCAAGTGCGCACGAAACATTCTCCAGGATAGATCAAAGCTTGGGTCACAAATCAAACCTCAGTAAATTTAAGAAAATTGAAAACATATCAAGCATCTTTTCTGACCACAACTCTATGAGATTAGAAATGACTTCCCAGGAAAAAACGTAAAAAACACAAACACATGGAGGCTAAACACTACATTACTAAATAACCAAGAGATCAATTAAGAAATCAAAGGGAAATGAAAAATACCTAGAGACAAATGACAATGAAAACACAACAATCCAAAACCTATGGGATGCAGCAAAAGCAGTTCTAAGAGGGAAGTTTATAGCAATACAATCCTACCTCAAGAAACAATAAAAATCTCAAATAAACAATCTAAACTTACACCTAAAGGAGCAAGAGAAAGAAGAACAAACAAAACCTAAAGTTAGCAGAAGGAAAGAAATCATAAAGATCAGACCAGAAATAAATGAAATAGAAACAAAGAAAACAATAACAAAAATCAATAAAGCTAAAAGCTGTTTTTTTGAGAAGATAAAGAAAATTGATAAAACATTAGCAAGACTCATCAAGAAAAAGAGGGAGAGGACTCAAATCAATAAAATTAGAAATGAAAAAGGAGAAGTTACAACGGACACTGCAGAAATACAAAGCATCTTAAGAGACTACTACCAGCAACTCTACGCCAATAAAATGGACAACCTGGAAGAAATGGACTAATTCTTAGAAAGGTATAATGTTCCAAGACTGAACCAGGAGGAAATAGAAAATATGAACAGATCAATCACAGGTAATGAAATTGAAACTGTGATTTAAAATCTTCCAACAAACAAAAGTCCAGGACCAGATGGCTTCACAGGTGAATTCTATCAAACATTTAGAGAAGAGCTAACATCCATCCTTCTCAAACTCTTCCAAAAAATTGCAGAGAAAGAAACACTCCCAAACTCATTCTATGAGGCCACCATCACCCTGATACCAAAACCAGACAAAGATACTACAAAAAAAGAAAATTACAGACTAATATCACTGATGAATATAGATGCAAAAATCCTCAACAAAATACTAGCAAACAGAATCCGACAACACATTAAAAGGATCATACACCATGATCAATTGGGATTTATCCCAGGGATGCAAGGATTCTTCAGTATACACAAATCAATCAATGTGATACACCATATTAACAAATTGAAGAATAAAAACCATATGATCATCTCAATAGATGCAGAAAAAGCTTTTGACAAAATTTAACACCCATTTATGATAAAACCTCTCCAGAAAGGAGAGGTAACAAAGGCCATATACGACAAACCCACAGCAAACATCATTCTCAATGGTGAAAAACTGAAAGCATTTCCTCTAAGATCAGGAACAAGACAAGGATGTTCACTCTCACCACTATTATTCAACATAGTTTTGGAAGTCCTAGCCATGGCAATCAGAGAAGAAAAAGAAAAGGAATATAAATTGGAAAAGAAGAAGTAAAACTGTCACTTTTTGCAGATGACATGATACTATACATAAAGAATCCTAAAGATGCCACAAGAAAGCTACTAGAGCTAATCAATGAATTTGGTAAAGTTGCAGGATACAAAATTAATGCACAGAAATCTCTCATTCCTATACACTAATGATGAAAAATATGAAAGAGAAATTAAGAAACACTCCCATTTACCACTGCAACAAAAAGAATAAAATACCTAGGAATGGGGCTTCCCTGGTGGCACAGTGGTTGAGAGTCTGCCTGCTGATGCAGGGGAAACAGATTTGTGTCCCGGTCCAGGAAGATCCCACATGCCGCGGAGCGGCTGGGCCCGTGAGCCATGGCCGCTGAGCCTGCACGTCCGGAGCCTGTGCTCCACAACGGGAGAGGCCACAACAGTGAGAGGCCCATGTACTGCAAAAAAAATAAAAAATAAAAATAACCTAGGAATAAACCTTCCTAGGGAGACAAAAGACCTGTATGCAGAAAACTATAAGACACTGATGAAAGAAATTGAAGATGATACCAACAGATGGAGAGATATACCATGTTCTTGGATTGGAAGAGTCAATAGTGTGAAGATGACTGTACTACCCAAAGCAATCTACAGATTCAATGCAATCCCTATCAAATTACCAATGGAACTTTTTATGGAACTAGAACAAAAAAATCTTAATATTTGTATGGAGACACAAAAGACCCCGAATAGCCAAAGCAGTCTTTATGGCAAGAAACAGAGCTGGAGGAATCCAACTCCCTGACTTCAGACTATACTACAAAGCTACAGTAATCAAGACAATATGGTACTGGCACAAAAACAGAAACATAGATCAATGGAACAAGATAGAAAGCCCAGAGGTAAACCCACGCACCTATGGCCAACTAATCTATGACAAAGGAGGCAAGGATATACAATGAAGAAAAGACAGTCTCTTCAACAAGTGGTGCTGGGAAAACTGGACAGCCACATGTAAAAGAATGAAATTAGAACACTCCCTAACACCATACACAAAAATAAAAAAATGGATTAGAGACCTAAATGTAAGACCGGACACTATAAAACTCTTAGAGGAAAACATAGGAAGAACTCTTAGACATAAATCACAGAAAGATCTTTTTTGATCCACCTCCTAGAGTAATGGAAATAAAAACAAAATAAACAAATGGGACCTAATGAAACTTCAAAGCTTTTGCACAGCAAAGGAAACCATAAAAAAGACAAAAAGACAATCCTCAGAATGGGAGAAAATATTTGCAAACGAATTAACAGACAAAGGATTAATCTCCAAAATATATAAACAGCTCATGCAGCTCAATATTTAAAAAGACAAACAACCCAATCCAAAAATGGGCAGAAGACCTAAATAGACATTTCTCCAAAGAAGACATACAGATGGCCAAGAAGCACATGAAAAGCTGCTCAACATCACTAATTATTAGAGAAATGCAAATCAAAACTACAATGAGGTATCACCTCACACCAGTTACAATGGGCTTCATCAGAAAAATCTACAAAAAATAGATGCCAGAGAGGGTGTGGAGAAAAGGGAACCCTCTTGCACTGTTGGTGGGAATGTAAACTGATACAGCCACTATGGAGAACAGTATGGAGGTTCCTTAAGAAACTAAAAATAGAAGTACAATAGGATCCAGCAATCCCACTACTGGGTATATACCCAGAGAAAACCACGATTCAAAAAGACACATGCATCCCAATGTTCATTGAAGCACTATTTACAATAGCCAGGTCATGGAAGCAACCTAAATGCCCATCAACAGACGAATGGATAAAGAAAATGTGGTACATATATACAATGGAATATTACTCAGCCATAAAAAGGAATGAAATTGGGTCATTTGTTGAGATGTGGATAGATCTAGAGACTGTCATATAGAGTGAAGTAAGTCAGAAAGAGAAAAACAAATATCGTATATTAACGCATATATGTGGAACCTAGAAAAATGGTACAGATGAACTGGTTTGCAGGGCAGAAATTGAGACACAGATGTAAAGAATAAACATATGGACACCAAGTGGGGAAAGCCGTGGGGGTGGGGGGGGATGGTGTGATGAATTGGGCTATTGGGATTGACATGTATACACTGATGTGTATAAAATTGATGACTAATAAGAACCTGCTGTATAAAAAAATTAATAAAATATAAAAAAAAGAACTTTTCCCACTACTGGGCATATATCCTGAGAAAACCATAATTCAAAAAGAGTCATGTACCAAAATGTTCATTGCAGCTCTATTTACAATAGCCCAGAGATGGAAACAACCTAAGTGCCCATCATCAGATGAATGGATAAAGAAGATGTGGCACATATATACAATGGAATATTACTCAGCCATAAAAAGAAACGAAATTGAGCTATTTGTATTGAGGTGGATGGACCTAGAGTCTGTCATACAGAGTGAAGTAAGTCAGAAAGAGAAAGACAAATACCATATGCTAACACATATATATGGAATTTAAGAAAAAAAATGTCATGAAGAACCTAGGGGTAAGACAGGAATAAAGACACAGACCTACTAGAGAATGGACTTTAGGATATGGGGAGGGGGAAGGGTAAGCTGTGACAAAGTGAGAGAGTGGCATGGACATATATACACTACCAAACGTAAAATAGATAGCTAGTGGGAAGCAGCTGCATAGCACAGGGAGATCAGCTCGGTGCTTTGTGACCACCTAGAGGGGTGGGATAGGGAGGGTGGGAGGGAGGGAGACGCAAGAGGGAAGAGATATGGGAACATATGTATATGTATAACTGATTCACTTTGTTATAAAGCAGAAACTAACACACCATTGTAAAGCAATTATACTCCAATAAAGATGTGAAAATAATAATAATAATAAAATAAAAAAAACCTTTGACCAGAAAATGGTGTATGTTCACAGACGTATGTCAGATTGGAAGGAAATATCCTATACATATACAGGACCAACTGTGATCTCTTGTGCCTAGTACTTACCAGTGAGCTCAAAGATAGGTGCCCTGATTTGAAGTAATGCTTGGAGAAGGCCTATTTTGGCAGGTGCTATTTTACATGAGAAAGTGAAACATGAATAATGAGTCAAATCCATTTCACCTTCCTTCACAAATCAAGGTTTTTTTAAACTTGTATGTCCTCCAAGCATCATGTAGCCTAAACAATAAGATGTTTTCCTGAGTTGTTGTCCAGGAAATTGAAGTCAGCTAAGTCTAGTACAAGCTGACCTGGCTAAGACTGAGTAGGACCACTGATCCTACACTGGGCATGCACCAGTGTCCACTTGGTGACTTTTTGACGTCAGAGGGTTGAAAACTCCACCCTTAGATTGTGCTAAGCACCTCCATTTTGAACATGCTGAGGCCTGTAGCTTATCTACAGCTGTGCAAAACTACGATTACCACACCTTTTTCCAATCACCTTACCCCATGCTTCCCATGCTCCCCACACCTCAGACCACCCTGCTTCTTTATTATTCATACCATAAATACCCCGAGCCCCTTGCCTAAGGGAGATAGATCTCACACTAGTTCTATCATCTCCTCTCATGGCTGCCTTGTAAATAAACCCTCTCTTTGCTGCAAATCTCAGTGTCTCAGAGTTTTGGTTTGTTGCGTGCCAGGTAAAACGAACCCGGTAACAAGGATTTACTCAACGGTCACGGCTGTGTTAGACACTGTCAGTTTCCAGATAGCATCTACTCTCCAGGAGCTGATTGTCTAGGCGGGAGAGAAAGACACAAAGATATACCCTAAAGTAATTTTTGACAGTGGTGTGTCCCAAGACAGAAATGGGATGAGGCCCTCTACTCTGCAGAGTTGTACAGTTAGGCCACATGGAGGTGAAGCCTCTGTATTGAGATGAGTATTGAAGGATGAATGAAGACTTCACCGCCCAGGAACAGAGGAGTATGATCAACTCAGCCTTCTGCACCCGAGATTCATAAAGGTAAGAATATATATATATTCTTGGGGTTGTCATGTGGGAAGCTGGTGGCAGATGTGAAGGGTATGACAAGCAGAGGGAAAAGTTCATTCTATGTAGCAGTTTGAAGCAGCAGGGCACCATGCTTCTCGAAGGAGTGTCTGGGAGTATACCAAGAGGTCTGAGAAGCCCCTGATAAAATGGCATATCTTCAAGGACACTTTAATACATTTTTATATTCAAACAAATATATGTAATAGGTTAGCAAGTACATAAGGAGTTTTTAAGATAAACCACAGAAATATTTAAAAATCTCACTACTTTAGGTACTTCAAAGTTGGTCTGCCACCATCCCTGGTAGATGGCATTTCTTTCCTTTGCCCTTACAGGCAAGTCCCTGATCATTAGCAAAGCCAGGGGAGATATGTCATTAGGTGGGCGTGGTTGGTACTTGGGTAATTTGTGCCCGTCTTTTTTTTAAATATCAACACAGCATTTTAATATTATGTTGCATATATTTCTATTGCATTTCTTCCATTTCTTTTATGCTTATAAGGCCTTTCATGCAGCTATCAGAGATGTAGCTGCTACCAACCCTCCCAAATCAGTCCCCAGCAAGATTTTTCCTGCCCAGTGTCATTCAAACCAATAGAACGAGACTGAGTTTGCTTCAGAAGCAAAGGAAAGCTTTACGCTTTGATCAGAGAATGGAGAGGTACGAGCTCTGGCTCTAGAGCACTGGCTCTCCCAGACAGGCTGTGGGCGGGGTTGCTTTATAGGATCTCATCTGCAGGGAGACGGCAGAGTTCTCATGGGGCTGGCCCAGCTGCACAGCTCACACTCCAGATCATGCAGTGCTGGGGACAGCATCTCTGCACACAACCTACTGCCACCATCTTGAACTGAGGGTAGCGCACAGTGAGCTTCTGCTTGGGACCCACCAAGAGCACCTGTTTCACACGAGGAACTCTCGTCTGAAGTGCTGGGTGCAAGCCTTCTGCATGTGGCCCCCTGTGAGCCAGGGAAACTAGACTAAGCACACACACAAAAAGGTCCGACTTTATTACCCAGATTCTATTCTTATTTCTTGGGAATTGTCAGTGGGCTTTGCCGATGACAAACTCCTACTCTGTCCTTTGTCCTGCTCCTCATTCTTGAGAGGCGCCGAGGGGTACAGATTCTGTAACTGCTTCCTGCTGACTTGGGGCGTTGTCATAACCCTGGGCGAAGAAGCAGAGCAGCTCCCCAGTTGCCTGTAGATGTGCCTCAGCCCTGACTCTTTGCATCCCCGAGCAACCACTGTTTGGAGTTTTATAAACTCTAATCTTTTCGAGACAAAGGACATCAGACAATTTAGCATGCATGGCCCAAATATTAGCAAGAGAGCAATGGTCACATGTCAAATTTTTCCTAAAAATGAAGATATCTAGGTCTTTTGCCTGTAAGCACAAGTGTGCCCTGATGTTGAGGCTCATTGCCGGGCCCTGAGTATCCCTGGTCACACTTCTGTTGTTTTTCAGTAGAGAAGCTTCAGGCTAGAGAGAGGTTCATGCAAGTAGTCAGGGGTGTCCATTGACCCAGGTTGTCTCTCCGGAGGTTGAGGCTCAGGAGCCCTCTTCATTCGAGTGTGTTGTCCCCACAGAGTGATCCCTGCAACTTCAGGGAGGAATGGGTGGTTAAGCTCACTGAGTTGCATTCCCCACCTGGTTTCTTGGCCAGAAGAGGTGAAGGGCCAGGTGCGAGAAGCTCCTGGTCACCGTATTTCCTGAGAGCTTTTATGGTTTCTCCAACTGGAGAGCACACTTGAGTTGTTCCATTTCAAGGGGATATGAGATCCTTCTTTCAGGCCTGGGGAATGGGTTTACATACAAAAGGTCAAATGCACCTAACTTTAACTTATCCCTTGGGGCTAATTGCATGCAGGAGCAAGGGAATCAGAAGCAGCTTAATCCAATTTTCTTGCGAGTTTCCTGACAAACTTTAAAGGCCTGGTTGGATTTCTCTACTTTTCCTGATGATTGGGGTCTCCAGGCTGAGTGCAAGATCCGTTTTAATTCTCAACAGTAAGCTACCTCTTTCCTTCCAAATAGCCCCTGTGCCTGTAGGCTGGCATATGCCTACCGGGATTAGGCTTCGTGCCTCTATGACTTGGGTCTGGGAGGTCACTGCATATCTCACTAGCCTTTTTCCTTCTCTCATTAAACTGTTCCCGTCCTTGAACCCTTCCTCGTCTGCATTTGAGACTTCCTAGGTAGGGGTGATTGGTCTAGATCGTGTCTATGGTTTCTATACTATCACACTCTGGGGGCCCCATTTCAGCAGGTAGCAGGGTGGACAGATTTAGCGTGTGACAGTTTTTTATTGTAGCCAGTGGGTTGTCTAAAAGCATAGCCTGAACTTTAATCAACCTTCTGGGGGATAGCCACTCTGTTTCCTTAGAACTTACTAAAGCCTGAACCTGGTGTGGAGTCCAAATAGTGATTGGCTGACCAAACGTTAACTTTACAGCCTCCTTTAGCAGGGTTGTAGTAGATATTTCTGCCATAGGCAAGGAGACCATCCCTTAGTAGTTTGATTTAATTGTTTAGAGAAACAAGCAACCACCTGAGTAAAGGGTCCCAGTTTTTGAGTTAATACCCCAAGGATGAGTCCCCTTCCTTCGTGAATATAAAAGTTAAAGGGTTTAGCTAAATCTAGGAGGTCCAGAGCAGGGGACTGAAATAATTGCTCTTTCAATTCTTGAAAGGCCCCTCCGCATTCTGAATTCCATTCAAAACAATCATTATCCTTTCCTTTCAACTTTTCATATAGAGGCCTTGTTATTAAACCATAGTTCAGGATCTAGACATAGCGAAACCCAGCCATCCCCAGGAAACTCCTAAGCTGGCTTCTAGTTTTAGGAGGGACAAGCCCCAAAATGACTTCTTTCCTTTCCTGGGGTAGGTTTCTCTGACCTTCTGTGAGAATGAAACCTAGGTAGGTCACCCTAGTTTGTGATATTTGAGCCTTTTTCTTGGACACCGTATATTCTTTATCAGCTAGGTGGTTCAGAGTGGTTACAGTGTTTTTTCAGAGGACTCCTTAGTAGGGCTGGTGATCAGAATGTTGTCTACATACTGGAGGAGGGTTTTCTCCTCCAGATGTAGATCTTTTAGATCCTTAGCTAAAGTTTCCCTGAAGATGGTGGGGGAATTTTTGAACTCTTAGGGCAGGACTGTCCAGCAGTATTGTTTTTTTTTGTTTGTTTGGGTGCTGCCACTCAAAAGCAAAATTTTTTGTGACTCTGGGGCTAATAGAATACAGAAGAAGACAGCTTTTAAATCTGATACAGAATACCAAGTCCTGGTAGATGGTAGAGTGGCCAGAAGAGTATAGGGATTAGGGACCGCTGGATGAATATCCTCAATGGCTTCATTGACTGCCCTCAGGTCCTGTACCATCCAGTATTCCCCATTGGGTTTCTTTACAGGAAGAATGGGGGGATACAGTAAGTCCCCTATATACGAACCTTCAAGTTGCGAACTTTCAAAGATGCGAACTTGCCCCTGTATGCCAGCAGCTGTACTGTACTACTGACTTTTCAAGGTACTTTACTGTAAGATTAAAAATATTTCTTTACTTTTTTGTGTTTGTTTTTATGTATTATTTGTGTGAAAAGTATTATAAACCTATTACTGTACAGTACTATATAGCCAATTATTTTAGTTGTGTACGTAGGCTAAACTTCGTTGGACTTACGAACAAATTGGACTTACGAATGCACTCTCATATGGAACTCGTTCGTTCATAGGGGACTTACTGTATTCCAGGCTAACTGGCATAGTCTAACAAGGCCCTGGTCAGTTAGGTCCTGTATAATAGGGGCAATGCCCAACAGGGCCTCCTGATGAAGAGGGTAATGTTTTCTACTGGCCAAGTATGTCTGGGTTTTAGATGGACTATCACAGGACTGGTTCCTACAGCTCGTCCCACCCGTCCCTGGGCCCAGCCCTCAGGATTTACTCCAGGGAGATCAACTTGCTCTGTCCTGGGAGGTGTGTCCTCAGACATTAACATTATCATCTTTGGTCTTTGTCTAAGGGGACTCCAATCTCCAGTTTGTCTCCCATTAAGTAGATAGTAGCCCCCAATTTATGTAAGATATCTCTTCCTAGGGGTACAGGGCATTCAGGGACATGCAAGAAGGGGTGGGTGAGTGTGTGCTTGTCGAATTTACATTCTAGTGGCTCTGTAAGTGCCCAATCTTGGGCCTTCTCTGATACCCCCATAACTTTACAACTCTTATGACCAAGGTTTGCCTGATCTGGTGTTCAGAACCAAGTAAATGACACTGGTGTTGACTAAAAATTCAATAGGCTTTCCCCCTCTGTCCAATGTCATCTGAGACTCGGAGTTCAATTGAAGTGGCAGCTTAGGAGCTCCCTGGCCCCATTATTCTTCATCTATTTGGACCATCTGCCTTCAAGGATAGTGGCCAGGATCTGCCATTTCCACCCCTCTTGGGGGACAGCAAGGGCATTCTCTCTTCTAGTGTCCCTCGTGTTTATATATGGCGCACTGATTGGGTCCTAGTTTCCTTGGCTTACTATCCTATACTGTGTCACTTGACAAGTGCCCCACATAAACTGCCTGCACTCAAGCTCTGGTCTCAGGCTCTGCATCTGGCAGGAGCCAGTCTGAGACTCCTTTCAACACTCGATGTTACAGAGAAGAAGACTGAGACCTGCCTGATGTTTTCATTTATTTGTGAAGAGCTACTCTTTCTGAGTACTCATAGAATTTCTTCCTCATTGTTTAAAAATTCTATCAGAATACATTCAGGTATTCTTTTTTCTAATAATTTGCCCAGGGCTTCCGTGGTGGTGCAGTGGTTGAGAGTCTGCCTGCCGATGCAGGGGCCGCGGGTTCTTGCCCTGGTCCGGGAAGATCCCACGTGCCGCGGAGCGGCTGGGCGCGTGAGCAGTGGCCGCTGAGCCTGTGCGTCCAGAGCCTGTGCTCAGCCGCAGGAGAGGCCACAGCAGTGAGAGGCCCGCGTACCGCAAAAAAAAAAAAATAATAATAATAATTTGCCCAGTACATGGTACTTGCCCTTAATTTTCAGATTGAAATCTTTCTTTGGATCAAGAAGCTCATCTTCTATAATAACTATAAATGCAGTATAGCCTTTTTTCATCTTCTTTGATTACTGTTCTGCCATGATTCTGTCACCCCTTTCCGAAATTCTTCTTACGAACAAATTGGATCTCTTCCACTTGTGCCACATGTAGCTTTCATAATTTTCATCATTTTGCCCTTTTCTTCTGAAAACCTCTCAAGTTTGCCTTCTGCTTAACTAACTAGATTTTCAGAAGTTGTTAGCCCCATAACTAACTAGCCCTTTGGGGTGACTATACTGCTCAGGTACTCTGCTCACTCCCATAAGTGGATATAGATAACATGCCATACACTTTTGTACTTAGTGACTTGCTTTGCCCAAGTGGAATTCTCTTCAGTGCCCAGGTCTTTGCTTGGTGTAGTCAAGCACCCTGTGAGCCTCTGGTCCTACCGGAAGGGTTCAAATAATACTGTTAGAAAAGAGTGAGTGGCAGGGAGATCAGCTCAGTGCTTTGTGACCGCCTGGAGGGGTGAGATAGGGAGGGTGGGAGGGAGGGAGATGCAAGAGGGAAGAGATATGGGAACATATGTATATGTATAACTGATTCACTTTGTTATAAAGCAGAAACTAACACACCATTGTAAAGCAATTATACTCCAATAAAGATGTAAAAAAAAAAAAAGAAAGAAAAGAGTGAGTGGTAAGTCCAAGCTGAGCGCCTACCCCTCAAGTTCCCACGGGTGGCTCTCATTTCCAGGCCTTGGGGCTAACGGTACTTAACTCACAATATTGTGAACGTTATAAAAATAATGTACATAAAAATGCTTTCGGGGCTTCCCTGGTGGCGCAGTGGTTGGGAGTCCGCCTGCCGATGCAGGGGACGCGGGTTCGTGCCCCGGTCCGGGAGGATCCCACGTGCCGCGGAGCGGCTGGGCCCCGTGAGCCATGGCCGCTGGGCCTGCGCGTCTGGAGCCTGTGCTCCGCGGCGGGAGAGGCCACAGCAGTGAGAGGCCCGCGTACCGCAAAAAAAAAAAAAAAAAAAAAGCGTTGTAAACATGAAAATGCCCTTCAATCTAGAACCGTCCAGTGGTGAAACCATGAAGGCATTCCAGTTATGGAGCTTTATGTAAAAACATCGTCATCTCCGCTTATTGATTTGGGGAGTGGGCAGATTGATTAGCTGAGAGAACTGGGAGCATCAGCCCCTTTTCCACATATTTTTCTGAATGTCTTGCTCCTTTGTAAGGACTTGTCCTGAGGATACCTGCTGCTTTTAATCTACCCAGCACTCTTTTTCCCTTTTTACTAGTACTGGCACTCAAATGTCCCTTTCTAGATGCAGGTTCTCCTCATTATTAGTGGGCATGGTACATTACTAGTGGGGCTAATACCATAGCCATTCCAAGAGTAGGCATTTGACTCAACTGAAGCCAATAAATGTGAATCTCTTTTTGCTGGGGTTGGTGACCGGTAGAATGTTAGCCTGGAGCTATTCATGGCCAACTTTGCCACCAATGGAAGGAACCTATCAGAGAATGGGATCAAAGCAAAAAAGAGCAGAATTAAGACATATCAAGAGACAGATTTCTGTCTGAGCACCTGGATCCTGCAGCATCTGAGCATGGCCTACCCTGCACCTTTAATTCCTAAACCTCCCCTTTTTGGCTAAGCTTATTTGAGTTGATATTCTCTCATTTACAACAAAAGACCACTAAAAATAAAAGCTACATATAAATTTGGTCCTTCATTGAGATTACATTTGCAGTGTGCCATGTAAAGAAAAGAGGGACTGGAAGTTTAAGTTTCAAGCTCTTCCACTTATCAGTTGAGTTGACATTGTGCTACGGTCTGAATGTCCTTATTTCCCCCAAATTCATATGTTGAAACCTAACCCCCAAGGAGAGATATATTCCCTGTTCTTCCGTCATGAAAATTGATGTCAGTTGACTATTCTCTTATTTTTTAATTTTTATTTTATATTGGAGTATAGTTGATTAACAATGTTGTGTTTTAGGTGTACACCAGTTATACATATACATATTCTTTTTCAAATTCTTTTCCATTTAGGTTTTTACAGAATATTCAAATTCTTTTCCATTTAGGTTTTTTACAGAATATAGCAGAGTTCCCTGTGCTACACAGTAAATCCTTGTTGGTTATCTATTTTAAACATAGCAGTATGTACACATCAATCCCAACTTCCCAATCTATCCCTTCCCCCACCCTTCCCCCCTGGTAACCATAAGTTCATTCTCTCAGTCTGTGAGTCTGTTTCTGTTTTGTAAGTAAGTTCGTCTGTATCAATTTTTTTAGATTCCACATATAAGTGATATCATGTGATATTTGTCTTTCTCTGACTGGCTTACTTCACTTAGTATGATAATTTCCAGGTCCATCCATGTTGCTGCAAATCGCATTATTTCATTCGTTTTATGGCTAATATTCCATTGTATATATGTACCACATCTTCTTTATCCATTCATCTGTTGATGGACATTTAGGTTGCTTACATGTTCTGGCTACTGTAAATAGTGCTGCAATGAACATTGGGTTGCATATGTCTTTTCAAATGATGGTTTTCTCTGGATATATTCCCAGGAGTGGGATTGCTGGATCATATGGCAGCTCTATTTTTAGTTTTTTAAGGAACCTCCATACTGTACTCCATCATGGCTGTGCCAATTTACATTCCCACCAACAGTGCAAGAGGGTTCCCTTCCTCCACACCCTCTTCAGCATTTATTGTTTGTAAACTTTTTTTTGATGGCCACTCTGACTGCTGTGAGGTGGTATCTCGTTGTAGTTTTGGTTTGCATTTCTCTAATAATTAGTGATATTGAGCATCTTTTCATGTGTTTGTTGGCCATCTGTATGTCTTCTTTGGAGAAATGTCTGTTTAGGTCTTCTGCCCATTTTTTGGTTGGGTTGTTTGTTTTTTTGATATTGAGCCCCATGAACTGTTTGTAAATTTTGGAGATTAATCCCTTGTCGGTCACATCATTTGCACATATTTTCTCCCATTTTGTGGGTTGTCTTTTTGTATAGTTTATTGTTTTGTTAGTTTTTTTTCTGTGAAAAAAATTTTTGAGTTTAATTAGGTCCCATTTGTTTATTTTTGTTTTTATTTCCATTACTGTAGGAGACAGATGGAAAAAGATATTGCAGGATTTCCTTGGTGGTGAAATGGTTAAGAATCTGTTTATCAATGCAGAGGACATGGGTTCGATCCCTGGTCCAGGAAGATCCCACATGCCATGGAGCAACTAAGCCCAGGCAAAACTACTGAGCCTGTGCTCTAGAGCCTGTGTGCTGCAACTACTGAAGCTTGTGTGTCACAACTACTGAAGCCCGTGCACCTACAGCCCATGCTCCACAACAAGAGAAGCCATCACAATGAGAAGCTCGCGCACTGCAATGAAAAGTAGCCCCCGTTTGCTCGCCGCAGCTAGAGGAAGCCATTGTGCAGCAATGAAGACCCAATGCAGCCAAAAAATTAATTAATTAACAAATAAATAAATTAATAAATAAAAAGTATTTTAAAAAATAAAATAAAATAAATTTTAAACAAAAGAAAAAGATATTGCTTCAATTTATGTCAAAGAGTGCTCTTCCTACATTTTCCTCTAAGAGTTTTACAGTATCCAGTTTTACATTAAGGTCTTAAATCAATTTTGAGTTTATTTTTGTGTATGGTGTTAAAGAATGTTCTAATTTCTTTTTTTTTTTTTTACATGTAGCCGTCCAGTTTTCCCAGCACCATTTATTGAGGAGACTGTCTTTTCTCCATTGTACTTGCCTCCTTTGTTGTAGATTAATTGACCATACGTGTATGGGTTTATTTCTGAGCTTTCTATCCTGTTCTATTGATCTATATTCGTTTTTGTGCCAGTACCATACTGTTTTGTGCCAGTACCATACTGTTTTGTGCCAGTACCATACTGCTTTGTAGTATAGTCTGAAGCCAGGGAGCCTGATTCCGACCAGCTCTGTTTTTCTTTCTCATGATTGCTTTGGCTATTTGGGGTCTTTTTTGTCTCCATACAAATTTTAAGATTTTTTGTTCTAGTTCTGTGAAAAATGCCATTGGTAATTTGATAGTGATTGCATTGAATCTGTAGATTGCCTTGGGTGGTATAGACATTTTGACCATATTAATTCTTCCAATCCAAGAACATGGTATATCTTTCCATCTGTTTGTGTCATCTTCAATTTCATTCATCAGCATCTTATAGTTTTTGGAGTACAGGTCTTTTGCCTCCTTAGGTAGGTTTATTACTAGATATTTTATTCTTTTTAATGTGATGGTAAATGAGATTGTTTCTTTAATTTCTCTTTCTGATCTTTCATCATTAGTGTATAGAAATGCAACAGATCTCTGTATTTATTTGCATCCTGCAACTTTACCATATTCATTGATGAGCTCTAGTATTTTTCTGGTAGCATCGTTATGATTTTCTATGTATAGTATCATGTCATCTGCAAACAGTGACAGTTTTACTTCTTCTTTTCCAGTTTATATTCCTTTTACTTCTCTGATTGCCATGGCTAGGACTTCCAAAACTATGTTGAATAATAGTGGTGAGAGTGGACATCCTTGTCTTGTTCCTGATCTTAGAGGAAATGCTTTCAGCTTTTCACCATTGAGTATGATGTTAGCTGTAGGTTTGTCATATATGGCCTTTATTATGTTGAGGTATGTTCCCTCTATGCCCACTTTCTGGAGAGTTCTTGTTATAAATGGGTTTTGAATTTTGTCAAAAGATTTTTCTGCATCTATTGAGAGGATGATATGGTTTTTATTCTTCAATTTGTTGATGTGGTATATCACACTTATTTGTGGAAATTGAAAACTCCTTGCATCCCTGGGATAAATCCCAATTGATCATGGTGTATGAGCCTTTTAATGTATTGTTGGGTTCAGTTTGCTAGTATTTTGTTGAGGAATTTTGCATCTACGTTCATCAGTGGTATTGGCCTGTAATTTTTGTTTTTGTGGTATCTTTGTCTGGTTTCGATATCAGGGTGATGTTGGTCTCACAAAATGAGTTTGGGAGTGTTCCTTCCTCTGCAATTTTTTGGAATAGTTTCAGAAGGACAGGTGTTAACTCTTCTCTAAATGTCTGATAGAATTCGCCTGTGAAGCCAACTGGTCCTAGACTTTTGTTTGTTGGGAGTTTCTTTCTTTTTTTTTTTTTTGCAGTACGCGGGTCTCTCACTGTTGTGGCCTCTCCCATTGCGGAGCACAGGCTCCGCACGCGCAGGCTTGGCAGCCATAGTGCACGGGCCCAGCCACTCCGCGGCATGTGGGATCTTCCCGGACCGGGGCATGAACCCGTGTCCCCTGCATTGGCAGGCGGCCTCTCAACCACTGCGCCACCAGGGAAGCCCTGTTGGGAGTTTCTTAATCACAGTTTCAATTTCGGTACTTGTGATTGGTCTGTTCATATTTTCTATTTCTTCCTGGTTCTGTGTTGGGAGGTTGTACCTTTCTAAGAATTTATCCATTTCTTCTAGGTTGTCCATTTTATTGGCATATAGTAATTCATAGTAGTCTCTTATGATCTTTTGTATTTCTGTTGTACTGGTTGTTACTTCTCCTTTTTCATTTCTAATTTTATTGATTTGCCTTCTCGCTTTTTTTCTTGACAAGTATGGCTAAAAGTTTATCAATTTTGTTTATATTTTTGAAGAAACAGCTTTTAGTTTCATTGATCTTTTCTGTTGCTTTTTAAATCTCTATTTCATTTATTTCTGCTCTGATCATTATAATTTCTTTCCTTCTACTAACTTTGGATTTTGTTTGTTCTTCTTTATCTAGTTGCTGTAGGTGTAAAGTTAGGTTGTTTATTTGAGATTTTTCTTGTTTCCTGAGGTAATATTGTATTGCTATAAACTTCCCTCTTAGAACCACTTTTGCTGTGTCCCGTAGGTTTTGGATCATTGTGCTTTTGCTTTCATTTGTCTCTAGGTATCTTTTCTAAAATAAATTTATTTATTTATGGCAGTGTTGGGTCTTCACTGCTGCGCGTGGACTTTCTCTAGTTGCGGCGAGCGGGGACTACTCTTCATTGAGGTGCACGGGCTTCTCACTGCAGTGGCATCTCTTGTTGAGGAGCACAGGCTCTAGGTGTGTGGGCTTCAGTAGTTGTGGCATGTGGGCTCAGTAGTTGTGGCTTTTAGGGCTCTAGAGCACAGGCTTAGTTGTTGTGGTGCACAGGCTTAGTTGCTCCATGGCATGTGAGATCTTCCCAGACCAGGGATCGAACCCGTGTCCCCTGCTTTGGCAGGCAGATTCTTAACCACTGTGCCACCTGGGAAATCTCTCTAGGTTTTTTTTAATTTCCTCTTTGACTTCTTCAGTGATCAATTGTTTGTTTAGCAGCATATTGTTTGTATGTTTTTTTTCTTGTATTTGATTTCTAATCTCATAGCATTGTGGTCAGAAAAGATGCTTGATATGATTTCAATTTTCTTAAATTTACTGAAGCTCGCTTTGTGGTCCAGCATGTGATCCTGGAGAATGTTCCTTGTGTACTTTAGAAAAATGTGTATTCTGCTGCTTTTGGATGGAATACTCTATAAATATCAATTAAGTCCTTATGATCTAATGTGTCACTTAAAGCCTGTGTTTCCTTATTGATTGGATGATCTGTCCACTGATGAAATGGGGTGTTAAAGTCCCCCACTATTATTGTATTGCTGTTGATTTCCCTTTTTATGGCTGTTAGCATTTGCCTTATATATTGAGGTGCCCCTATGTTGGGTGTATATATATTTACAATTGTTATATATTCTTCTTGGATCAGTACTTTATGTAGTGTCCTTTGTCTCTTGTAACAGTCTTTATTTTAAAGTTTATTTTATCTGATATGAGTATTGCTACTCCAGCTTTCTTTTGATTTCCATTTGCATGGAATACATTTTTCTATCTTACTTTCTTTTTTTTTTTTTTTTTTGTGGTACACAGGTCTCTCACTGTTGTGGCCTCTCCCGTTATGGAGCAACAGGCTCCGGACGGGCAGGCTCAGTGGCTATGGCTCACGGGTGCAGCTGCACCACCGCATGTGGGATCTTTCTGGACCAGGGCACAAACCCATGTCCCCTGCATCGGCAGGCAGACTCTCAACTACTGCGTCACCAGGAAAGCCCTATCCCCTCACTTTCAGTCTTGTGTGTGTCCCTAGGTCTGAAGTGGGTTTCTTGTAGACAACATATATATGTTTTTGTATCCATTCAGCCAGTCTATGTCTTTTGGTTGGAGCAGTTAATCCATTTATGTTTAAGTTAATTATCAATATGTATGTTCTTATTGCCATTTTGTTAATTATTTTGGATTTGTTTTTGTAGGTGTTTTTCTTCCCTTCCTCTTTTGTTCTCTTCTCTTGTGATTTGGTAACTAACTTTAGTGTTCTGTTTGGATTTCTTTTTTTGTGTGTGTATCTATTGTAGGTTTTCGGTTTGCGGTTACCATGAAGTTTTTTTTTTTTTTTTAACATCTTTATTGGAGTATAATTGCTTTACAATGGTATGTTAGCTTCAGCTTCACAACAAAATGAATCAGTTATATACATACATATATTCCCATATCTCTTCCCGCTTGCGTCTCCCTCCCTCCCACCCTGCCTATCCCACCCCTCCAGGCGGTCACAAAGCACCGAGCTGATCTCCCTGTGCTATGCGGCTGCTTCCCACTAGCTATTTACCTTACGTTTGGTAGTGTATATATGTCCATGCCTCTTTATCGCTTTGTCACCCTTTACCCTTCCCCCTCCCCATAACCTCAAGTCCATTCTCTAGTAAGTCTGTGTCTTTATTCCTGTTTCACCCCTAGGTTTTTCATGACATTTTTTTTTTAAATTCCATATATATGTGTTAGCATACGGTATTTGTCTCTCTCTTTCTGACTTACTTCACTCTGTATGACAGACTCTAGGTCTATCCACCTCATTACAAATAGCTCAATTTCGTCTCTTTTTATGGCTGAGTAATATTCCATTGTATATATGTGCCACATCTTCTTTATCCATTCATCCGATGATGGACACTTAGGTTGTTTCCATCTCCGGGCTATTGTAAATAGAGCTGCAATGAACATTTTGGTACATGACTCTTTTTGAATTATGGTTTTCTCAGGGTATATGCCCAGTAGTGGGATTGCTGGGTCATATGGTAGTTCTATTTGTAGCTTTTTAAGGAACCTCCATACTGTTCTCCACAGTGGCTGTATCAATTTACATTCCCACCAACAGTGTAAGAGGGTTCCCTTTTCTCCACACCCTCTCCAGCATTTATTGTTTCTAGATTTTTTGATGATGGCCATTCTGACTGGTGTGAGATGATATCTCATTGTAGTTTTGATTTGCATTTCTCTCATGATTAGTGATGTTGAGCATTCTTTCATGTGTTTGTTGGCAGTCTGTATACCTTCTTTGGAGAAATGTCTATTTAGGTCTTCTGCGCATTTTTGGATTGGGTTGTTTGTTTTTTTGTTATTAAGCTGCATGAGCTGCTTATAAATTTTGGAGATCAATCCTTTGTCAGTTGCTTCATTTGCAAATATTTTTTCCCATTCTGAGGGTTGTCTTTTGGTCTTCTTTATGGTTTCCTTTGCTGCGCAAAAGCTTTGAAGTTTCATTAGGTCCCATTTGTTTACTCTTGTTTTTATTTCCATTTCTCTAGGAGGTGGGTCAAAAAGGACCTTGCTGTGATTTATGTCATAGAGTGTTCTGCCTATGTTTTCCTCTGCGACTTTGATATTGTCTGGCCTTACATTTAGGTCTTTAATCCATTTTGAGCTTATTTTTGTGTATGGTGTTAGGGAGTGATCTAATTTCATACCTTTACATGTAGCTGTCCAGTTTTCCCAGCACCACTTATTGAATAGGCTGTCCTTTCTCCACTGTACATTTCTGCCTCCTTTGTCAAAGATAAGGTGACAATATGTGCGTGGGTTTATCTCTGGGCTTTCTATCCTGTTCCATTGATCTATCTTTCTGTTTTTGTGCCAGTACCATACCGTCTTGATGACTGTAGCTTTGTAGTATAGTCTGAAGTCTGGGAGCCTGATTCCTCCAGTTCCTTCTTTCGTTCTCAAAATTGCTTTGGCTATTCGGGGTCTTTTGTGTTTCCATACAAATTGCAAAATTTTTTGTTCTAGTTCTGTGAAAAATGCCAGTGGTAGTTTGATAGGGATTGCATTGAATCTATAGATTGCTTTCGGTAGTAGAGTCATTTTCACAGTGTTGATTCTTCCAATCCAAGAACATGGTATATCTCTCCATCTATTTGTATCGTCTTTAATTTCTTTCATCAGTGTCTTATAATTTTCTGCATACAGATCTTTTGTCTCCTTAGGTAGGTTTATTCCTAGATATTTTATTCTTTTTGTTGCAATGGTAAATGGGAGTGTTTTCTTGATTTCACTTTCAGATTTTTCATCATTAGTATATAGGAACGCCAGAGATTTCTGTGCATTAATTTTGTATCCTGCCACTTTACCAAATTCATTGATTAGCTCTAGTAGTTTTCTGGTAGCATCTTTAGGGTTCTCTATGTATAGGATCATGTCATCTGCAAACAGTGACAGCTTTAATTCTTCTTTTCCGATTTGGATTCCTTTTATTTCCTTTTCTTCTCTGATTGCTGTGGCTAAAACTTCCAAAACTATGTTGAATAAGAGTGGTGAGAGTGGGCAACCTTGTCTTGTTCCTGATCTTAGTGGAAATGCTTTCAGTTTTTCACCATTGAGGATGATGTTTGCTGTGGGCTTGTCATATATGGCCTTTATTATGTTGAGGAAAGTTCCCTCTATGCCTACTTTCTGCAGGGTTTTTATCATAAATGGGTGTTGAATTTTGTCAAAAGCTTTCTCTGCTACCATGAAGTTTTGATATAGCAGTCTATATATAAACAAGATTGTTTTAAGATGCTGGTCTTTTAATTTCAAATGCATTTCCCATATCCTACAATTGTGCTCTCCTCTTCTCACAATTTGCTGGTTTTGATATCATATTGATGATCAGATGATTTCCTACCTTTACTTTATGTTTGCTTTTACTGGTGAGCTCTTCCATTTGTAATTTTCTTGTTTATAGTTGTGACCTTTTCTTTTCCCCCTAGAGAAGCTTCTCTAGCATTTGTTGCAAAGCTGGTCTGGTGGTCCTGAATTCCCTTAGCTTTTTCTTGTTTGTAAAACTTTTGATTTCTCCGAATTTGAATGAGAGCCTTGCTTATGGGAGTTCCCTGTATGTTATTTGTTGCTTTTCCCTTGTTGCTTTTAATATTTTTTCTTTGTCTTTAATTTTTGTCAATTTGATTACTACATGTCTTGGCATGTTCCTCCTTGGGTTTATTCTTCCTGGGACTATCTGCTTCCTGGACTTGGGTGGCTGTTTCCTTTCCCATGTTAGGGAAGTTTTCAGCTATTATCTCTTCAAATATTTTCTCAGGTTCTTTCTCTCTTCTCCTTCTGGGACCCCTATAATGCAAATGTTGGTGCATTTAATCTTGTCCCCAGAGATCTCTTAAACTGTCTTAATTTCTTTTCATTCTTTTTTCTTCTGTTCTGTGCAGTGATTTCCACAATTCTGTCTTCCAGGTCACTTATCCATTCGTCTGCCTCATTTATTCTGCTATTGATTCCTCCTAGTATATTTTTCATTTCAGTTATTGTATTGTTCATCTCTGTTTCTTTGTTCTTTACTTCTTCTAGGTCTTTGTTAAAACATTTCTTGTATCTTCTCCACCTGTGCCTCTATTCTTTTTCTGAGATCTTCTTTACTATCATTACTCTGATTCTTTTTCAGGTAGATTGCCTATTTCCACTTCACTTAGTTGTTCTTCTGGGGTTTTATCTTGTTTCTTCATCTGGGACATATTCCTCTGCCTCATTTTTTCTAAATTCCTGTGATTGTGGTTTCCATTCCACAGGCTGCAGGATTGTAGTTCTTCTTGCTTCTGCAGTCTGCCCCCTGGTGGATTGGGCTATCTGAGAGGTTTGTGCAGGCTTCCTGGTGGGAGGGACTAGTACCTGCTCACTGGTGGGTGGAGCTGGGTCTTGTCCCTCTGGTGGACAAGGCCATGTCAGGAGGTGTTTATTGGGCAGCTGTTGACTCGGGAAGACTTTAAGCAGCCTGTCTGCTGGTGGGTGGGGCTGTTTCTTTATTTTATACCAGCCTGAATGAACAAAGACACTCTGCATAAGTCACGTCTGAGCCTTATTCATTATCTTTAAAATAGAATAAGATCCTACTTACTTCACAGGTCTGTTTTATATATCAAATGTGAAATCTATATGCAAGTCCTCTGGGAGTTATAAAGCATTCTGGAAAAGTAAGTTATAATGTCCAATTGTGTTATTTTGGCTTATTCCAAGGAGAGATATATTGGCTATTCTTTTGTCATGATAATTGGTGTCCATTTACTGTTCTTCAAAATAATTTTATTTTACCCTTTTAGCTAAAAAAATTTAGGTAATCTTTAATTCTTCTTCATTCCCCCCCTGATGTTTCTAACTAAAATATCAGGAAAGCTTTATCAAAAAGTGTCCTGAAAAAATGGTACAATATCTGGGGAGTGGCAGGGTAGTGGGTAGGGGTATAGATGCAAGAAAATTGGCTGTGACTTGATAATTATTAAAGCTGGATAACTACATGGATGTTCATTTATTCTATTTTCTCCACCTTCATATATGCTGGAAATTTTCCATATAAAAATGGAAAAGTTCCCTGTAACTCTAAGGTAACAAACACCTGTCTGAGAAGACTTGTTAATTGCAGCTCTTTAATTCTATAATATATATTCAAATGTCAGGTCTAGTTTTAATAGATAAAATCACATGACTCAACTTACAGAAATATAATGGTGATAGATAATCCAGAAAAATACTCTAGCTAGAGCTAACAAAGAGAAAAGCAGGGCTTAACAATGGTGATGATGATGATAAGAATTTATCACAAATATAAACAGCATCATCACCATTATCACTACAGCTAAAATCCCAACAACTTAGTAGACACTGCTCTTTGAATTGCTTTATGCTCTTTACAGTGTTTAATGTACCTATGTCCTTATTGGGAAAAAAAAAAAAGAAACCTGTGGAAAATAAAAGGTGAAAAAAGTGAAAGAACATTCTTTTTTTTTTTTTGAAAGAACATTCTTAAAAACTATCAGGACTTCCCTGAAACCAAAAGATCATACCCCGCATTCCAAAAGGTCTACATTCGAACTCTGCCACGTGGATGACCATCTAGCCTGATTAGTAGGGTGCAAGTCACTATGTAAACTAAAGGTCATGTGAGGAAATGTGAAAGCTCTGGGATTTGGAGCTAAAAGTAATGGATTGAAATAGCTCAACTATTTACTGGCTCTTGTTTTTGGGCAATTCATCTAACCTCACTGAAACTTATTCATCTTTAAAATGGAAATGATAGTAATCTCCACCTATGGGGATGCCAAATATGGCATGTGGAGGTGAAAGAGCTTTGTAAACTGTAGCAGTCTGACTTTTTATTGACAGTTGTTGTTGCTATTATTATAAGAATATTTTCATGGTAAAATGTTTCAAAGTCATGTAATACTTATATTCAGAACGTTTTTCTTAAAACTTACACAAATTCCTCCTGTTAATATTAAAGTCCACTCTTCTTAGTGACAATAAATGTGTCCATTCAACATCACTCATAGAGCATCCTATCCAAAACCATAGATCCAGTCATGCTTATGCTGGAAGGGAACCTGCCAATCAGTCCAGCCTTCTCATTTCACACATGAGGAAACTAATGTCCATAGTGATGAATCATTGGTCGAGATGATACAGCTGGTAGGGTGAGAGCCTGAACTGAAATCTAAGTCTCTGGACTCAAGATCAAGGTCCACAACATTCTACTATCTTAAAAAGAAGAAAAAAATACTGGAATCAAGAGTAATCAAGACACCCTATCTCTGTTATTGTTTATCAGAGTGCAATAATCTTGTGCATTCCTTGGAATACAAGTTCTTCAAGATGTTAATATATGTTATAAATAAAAGGGTTCCAGAGTTAAATTTATAAAATATTAGACAATTTGATATTAAGCAGGATTGTTTACAGAGACTTCTCAAAGATTTGTACCAATATACTATTAGATTATAATCTGAGAGACAGCAGAATTTCCCCAAAATATCTGATCATAGAACCCTTATTTTAGTACACAGACTCCAGAGCCAG
This sequence comes from Lagenorhynchus albirostris, assembly GCF_949774975.1. NCBI lineage: Eukaryota > Metazoa > Chordata > Mammalia > Artiodactyla > Delphinidae > Lagenorhynchus > Lagenorhynchus albirostris. The sequence continues at coordinate 38,940,948 of NC_083098.1, read as the reverse complement.
ATAGCCTTTGTTCAAACTATGTCTCTGGTAACTGTGCCACCTTCAACAAATTACTTAATCATTTTGTGCCTTAGTTTCTGAATGTGAAAATTTGAAATAATAAAGGCAGCTATTTCATGGGTTTTTTGGAAGATTCAAAGAGTTAACAAATGTGAAATATTTGGAACAGTACTTGGCTCCTAGTAAACACTAGAAAAGTGTTTGCTATTGTTATATTATTGCTGTTGTTGTATTGCTAGTGGTATTCCAATGATTATTTTAGACAACTACACATTAACATCTGATCTAGGTCAGATGCAGCAACTTGAGAAACTGCTTTAGGTCAGTGGTTACCAAACATGATGGGTCTTCAGAGGACAGATTCCCAGCCTTCCCACCTGAGATTCCAATGCAATTGATTGTGATGGGGTCAAAGAATTTGCACTAATTTTATAAGCACCTCAGATGATTCTGATGCTCAATCAGGTTTGGGGTCCACTAATCATAACAATGCTTTCTTTACACTCCTCTCTTAAGGCCTGTATTTCAAAACTCTAGGAAATGTTTTCCCCTCAGCTTGTGTGAACTTTGGAGATTTAAGGGGAGACAAAAGAGACAGACTATAAACCCAGCATGTCTAGTGGATTTGTCTGTCATGCCACTGAGCCAACCTCTCTCTTAACAAGCCACTTAGGTGTTGTAGTGGTTTAAAGCAGCTAATGCAGAAATGTGGGTGAGGCCTTCCAAAAGGGTTAGCCTCTCATGGTACAGAGCAGCAAAGAGAAGGGGAAAAAATAGATAGATGCCTTTCACTGTTTGAGGATATGAGCAATTTCCCTGCAGTGCCTGTTATGACATTTTGCAATTCCAACAGCAACAAGTGATAGTGACTGTTTCCCCAGACCTTCACCCACAGAATGAACTGTCAAACCTTTGTATTTTTGCCTATCAATGTGAAATGTGGTATGTCAGTATAGTTTTAATTTGCATGTTCTCTTCATAGGTTTAGGGACCTTTGTATTTATTTTTCTGTAAAATATACAGCTTTTCATTACAGGTATGCCCCGCTTTCCAAAAGTTGGCTTTAGGCCTCTTCAGTTTATGGAAAGTCCTACATTAATACCTGTTTTCACTAACCGAAAGAAATCTGAAGAGGATTTTCCCTTTCACACACACACACAAAGGCAGAAAGCAAAACTAATGTTCAGCATTTGATTTGCAGCCAGTGATTATAGAGGCAGAGCACACCCCTAGCAGCGAGAGCAGCACCACCATGCTCTTTCCCTGGTAACGACACTCAGCATCAGCCGCCATAGCTTTGAACTGTGTCCGAGAGTATCTGTGCTTTATCTCAATTTATTTTATGCATCTGTTAGCAAGATGTGTCCTAGGTAATTGCTTCTTTGCTTTACATTATTTTGGTTTACTTATAAAAGATTTCATTGAAAAAAAGTTTCATAGGAATGCTCTACTTTTGGATATCGGGGTGTATTTCCTTTGTCAAGAGTGTAAGCTGTTCCACCTAAGTTCATAAACCACCGAAAGAGTTACAGAAATAAAACAAAGGGCACCCATTTCCAGGATCAGGTGTCCTTATTGTTGCTAAAGAAGCCACAAGGCACCAAGGAGACAATGTAGCCATTCCTAACTGAAGTAGACCAGGCTGTTACCTGATTCACTCTGAGAACAACAACAAGCAAGCTTCTCCTCATCAGTTACACCAAAACATCGTGTTAAATCCCCTTGTGTGGAGAACTAGGAGATTTGGTCTCCACTTTTAGGGAGTCTATGTTATCTTTCTCCATGTGTCCACAAAGCAAAATGTCTAGATGCTTCAAGAAAATTGCTTTCACACCTTTATGCTATTCTAATATAAACAAAAGATGGCTATTTAACATGTTGTAAAAATTAAATTGATTGTGGTCTTTAGATACTGAATTGATTAAAATTACTCTAATTCAAAAATATTATGTATCTGCTAACCATAATATAGTTATATAAGGTTTGAAAAGAATTACCCTTTTTAAATTCTATTTTGTCATTATTTTGCTAATTACATTGCCCCCCAAAATTAGTACTTAGTGGTTAAATGTTATGG